>NC_081426.1:60034619-60303238 GCF_949786415.1 Peromyscus eremicus | reverse complement strand
AACTCACTTGACTTTCCAGATAGGCCAACATAGGAGAATCAGCTCAACTATGAGGTTTCTGTTAGACTAGAAACAGTACTATAGGACCCATGGTTCAGTGAATTGACACAGTTAAAATATGCCAGCATCCCTCACTACCTGCCTAGACCACTAAGGATTACTGTGAACTTGGGTGCCTTCACAAGAAGCAGGTGATCGATGGGGTATGTTGCTCAGTCAGCTTTCTTCTTTGGGACACTAACTAATTCCTCTAGTTCCTATGGACATTGTCTTGCATCATAAATTTATTTACAGTTTTGGATTTATGCATGTTACAAGTTGGGGGAATCTTGCATCTACTTGTAAGAAAGGGATCTGTTCTCAACACATTGCTGATCTGGCTTTGCCCACTGGTGAACTCATCAGACAACTGAGGGCTTGTGTGAATCGGGTGGAAATATTCAGGAAACTTTCCGCGTAGCAAGGGGAGCAGATGAGCTCACAATTGCACTGCCAGGAAGTAGTTACTGCTCTGAGACACTGTGACAGCTCCCCTTCTCTGAGACCCAATGTCTGAATTCATCACCCCTGCTCACTCTTCAAGCACAATAGATTGCTTTTATCGCATACTGACTATATATCAAGCATTTTATAAGTACTTTGTATGCAGACCCTGTCATCTTAAACCAGTTATTCCAGGAGATGGACACAGAATATTTCTGTTTTTTAAATTAGGGTACTAATGAGAGTAACCGCCTAATATGTCTTAGTGTTTGCCTTGATGTTTACCAGATATATGTTCAATGAGATTCTGGTTCCAAGTTTAATCCGGACCTTCTTGGGACTACTAATCTAAAGAGATAGGTCACTGAGGAGACCGCAGAAACACGAAATCAATGCTTTAGAGTCGATTTCCATTGATTGCATGAGTGCTGTGTGCCCTCTGTGCAATTTTATAGCAGGAAAAACTGCAAAGGATGCTAGAGAGTGTGATAACGATGCATTTCTCTCTCCGAGTCAGCTTTACTGTCAGCATGGCTCATAACAAAGACTGTCTTGAGAAGGGCCTGGCTGACCAGGACACTTCAGTGAGAACTCATCCTAAAACAGTGCCTTCACAAACTTCTTCTGCTTCCTGCAAGGTGGCAGAACCCTCAGGAGTCCCTATGAGTCTAGATAGGTAGATTAAGAACTGCTAATAACTTTAATGGCTTAAATGAACACATCACTAAAACACCAAACAAGCCCCTTGGGTTACCAAACCACTCCTAAGGGACATCATTTCTCTACTTAAAACAGAGATGGAACTGTGTATGGAAAGGAACCGAGTAGCTCCATGCCATCTTAATTTTGACCTCGCTAGGGTAGAAATGAAGGAAATTTCCCCTTTGGATTGCCTTTACTACACTATACACAGAACTGAGTGAAAGTACCCCTCAGCTCTTTATGACTGATGATAGGTTGCACAGACTGGTGATCCCTGCGGTCCAGGAGATAAGTCAGGAAGATCACTAGTTCAAGGTCATCTTCTGAGAGACACCAAGTTCCACGTCAGATGCCATGAGACCTTGCCTTTAAACAAAACAGCACAAATATACACTTATAAGCCAGCTGTGGGACGTACATTGAACAGCTATCAATTTGCATGAAGAGAATGTGCCTTCGCCCAGTATAAGGGTGAGGTCAAATTCATGACCCACTGTCCTCAAAGTGGCTCAAATAAGAGCTTTGGTTCTTCTCTTCATGGAATATAGATTAATAGGTTATTGATATATCCAGACCTGCCAATTTCTACAGTGAGCTAAGCAATCATTCCAATTATAATAGCTACAAACTCTTGCTGTCCACATTAGCCAAGTTCTAGGTCTTTCCCACAGATACTTTCATTAGAGCATCCTGAGGATGTCTGAGGTTGTGAGGCCTATGCCTTCTAGAACTAACAGTCATTGGAGATCAGATGTATCATAGAAGGTAGTACTTGCCTTTAGAGATCGTGAGAGTTATAGCTTAAGGTCTGTGTGGGTTCTGCATGTCACTGCCAGGCTCTCTGGAACTGTGACAGTGATGCTAGAGAGTGGAGGTGGGGGTGGGGGTGGGGGGTTTCCCAACAGTTCCTGCTTGCTAAGGACCTCACTGTCTACTCTTAGTGGAAAATCTCTCTCTCAGTGTTATATTTGGTCACTGCATCTCAGAGCTCAGTTATCACATTTGGTCAGTACATCCTGGAGCTCAGTATCACTTTTGGTTAGGGTACCTTGGAGCTCCTGGAATTCTCCATGAACCGAGCTTCACATACACCATCCTCCCCAACCTTTTCTTTAGCATCCGGGTATTATACACGTAGAACCATGCAGCCCCTTCTCCATTTCTACACTTGGTTTGGAACATGTCACCCTTCTAGAATTAGCCTCTCTTTTAGAGAAGTTCCTTGTCGAATCTTCCTTGACCTCTGCTAATCCATTAGGATTGTTTTCATTACTCAGGTTCTCATGTAAGAAAAAGAAAAGGAGTAAATTCCAATCCCTTTGACCCAAGAAGGTACTGTAGGAATTCTTCATTACAGGTTAACATGGAAGGGGGACGTGTGAAATCCTGCTCATCTGAGACCACTGTAGCTAGAGTTTTCCTGCCTGGCCCACGGTCAGGGCAAATCTCTGTCACCCGCCAGTCCCACAGCCATTCAGACCTGACCAAGTAAACACAGAGACTTATATTGGTTACAAACTGTATGGCCGTGGCAGGCTTTTTGCTAACTGTTCTTACAGCTTAAATTAATCCATTTCCATTAATCTATACCTTGCCACATGGCTCGTGGCTTACCGGGATCTTCACATGTGGCTTGTCATGGTGGCGGCTGGCAGTGTCTCCCTCCCAGCCTTCCACTTTCCAGAATTCTTCTCTTTGTCCCGCCTATACTTCCTGCCTAGCCAATGGCCAATCAGTGATTTATTTACTGACCAATCAGCAACACACTTGACATACAGACCATCCCACAGCAGACCACAGTCTAAATCTCTCAGGAGGACCGATCCATTACTCCTGGGGGGGGGGGGGGGGGGGGAATTACCAAAGGGCTAGGCTCTCAGAAATGCAATATTGTAAAGTCCCATCTAAAGACATTGCTCGGAATGGCATGGAGTGTCTTCCTCAAGCAATCTCTATTATATACTGAGGCACAAGGTCTCCCATTTGATCTCAAAGCTTGACAGTTCAGCCTGTCCAGCTAGTTAGTTAGCTCTTGGAATCTCCTGTCTCTACCTCCCCCATACTGGGATTATAACTGCATTGCCATGGCCACTCTGCATTTCAGTGCTGGAGATCTAAACTCAGATCCCCACCCTTGCCCAGCAAGTGCTTTAACCAAATGATCCATGTCCCAATCCCTGTGTGAAATTAGGCTAATGTAAAAGTAGAGGATGAAGCTTGTGTTGTATCTAAAATAGGATGTAGTAATAGACCATGACTGTGGGCGAAACCGGCCTCTCTAAAACTGAAAAATGGGTAGGATTGAGCCTGCCTTGGAGCTGTGACCTTCAGGACACTGAGGATAAAAATGTAGCTCTGATCCTGGAAAGCTCTTAGTGGCTCCCTGCCGAGCAGAGACTAGACTTCAGACAGCTTTCTCAGCATGAAGAACCCCTTTTGAGCTAGCCTGAGTGCTTCCTCAGCATGACGTTCAGTCCAGCCCTTTCTTGCCTCAGTCGGGGCTGCTTCCCTGTTCCACGTCTTAGCATCTCACTGAGTCTCCGACCATATCTGTGCTCCACAGGCAAGCTTGTCTGTACCATTTGTCCTAGCTCTCTTAGTTATCATTGGTATCTTTATCAGTGGGTGGAGAAGCTTTCTCTTGCCTTCCAAATGGGGCAGTGCAGACAGCGACTTCTTTGTCCTTTGGAGTGTATTTATTGGGCAAACTTTTGTTGACTACCTACTGTTTGTTGACTGGTGTGGAGAAGATGAGTAACGCACCCCCTGCAGCCCCAGGCTGCTCCTATTCTGGTAGGGGGAGACTGACTTTTAACCAGAGAGCCAGAAAATCTCCAGGTAAGTGTGCTGTGGGGGAGGAGTTGGTCCTTGTGGCTGTGGACCCAGAGCAGCTTGGCTGGCTTCAGCAATGCAGAACACTTCAGAAGGGCACATGTCAGCAGGTTTTGTGGGAAGAGTTGGCTGGCACTGAACGGTAGAAAATGAAGACAAGTGGATTTTTTTTTTTTTTTTTTTTTTTAGAATGTGATTGTCCTTTCACTGCAGAGGAGGAAGAGTTTAACTTAATTCAATCCTGTTTGTTTGCTGAAGTTTGTTATGGTGCCAGGGATCAGACTCAAGATCAGACTTGCCCCCCCCCCCATTTTTAACTAGTAAGCTCTTTAAACTTTTTCTGTTCTTTCAGTTCTATGACCTGTATTTTTTTTTTTTTTTTGAGGTGTCCTCAGTCTTGCGATCCTAAGGAGTGCTTTAGGATCCATTGATTGCACTGTTGCCGTGACCTTGGGGGAGCTTCACAGTTGTGTGATGATGATCTTGAAGATGAAGTTAGAAATCTTGCTTTTAGTTGGAGAAATGATTAGACTAGTGTCATTGGTTGGATCATTGAGGATTGCCTACTTAGACCTTAATATTTATCTTTTTTTTTTTTTTCAACTTAAGGGAGAGTTTTATTTGGGTTCTGGGTTTCAAAGGATTCCAGCTTTCTGCAGCAGACAAGGCATTGTGGTCTGGCTCTGTGCTGGAGGGCACTGTGGTAGAAATCCTCATGGGTTAGTGAGTCCATGTGACGGTTGATTGTCAGCTTGACCTTTTTTTTTTTTTCCTATTTTCATCCAAAAAAAAGAAACAAAGAAGAAAAAAATATTCAATAGGATGCTTAAATTTTAAAATGTATTTCAGATTACTTGTTTGAATTTTCACTAAACTGTCACATAAACTAGTCCAAAGTTATTGACTTTGGGGTATCTTTTTATGAAAGGGAAGAGTCTCAGTCAGACATTTAGATGGAAAAGATGAATAAATATTATTGGTTTTGAAGTGGATAATTTTACATAAATATTAAATGGCACCCCAGCAATAATAGTATGTGAGTTTTACTTTTTGTTATAAATGGACACTACCTGAGAGGAGAATTATGTAGCTCTTGTCAGATTTTATACTGTAGAAAAGATTTGAAATGTGGGTCTGGTCTGAATAAGGATAGTAAAATGAAACATTTCTTTTTTGTTGTTTCCTATTTTGAGACAGGGTTTCTCTGTGTCTGCCTCTGCCTCCCAGGTGCTGGGATTGAAGGCATGCGCCACACTGCCCGACTATTGAAACATTTCTTGTCCACTAAGAAGCATGTTTCTTTCAGGTTATGAGAAGACAGATGATGTTTCAGAGAAGACCTCGCTGGCTGATCAGGAGGAAGTAAGAACCATATTCATCAACCAGCCTCAGCTGACAAAATTCTGCAACAATCATGTCAGGTAGGATAGGCTGGGGGAAAGCCGGGGAGGATAGGATGGTAGAGCAGGATGGGTGGGAAGAAAATGCCTGCCGGGTATGGTAGCACACACCTTTTTCCCCAGCACTCTGGAGGCAGAGGCAACTAGATCTCTGTGAGTTCATAGCCAGCCTGGTCTGTGTAGTGAATTCCAGGACAGCCAGGGCTACACAGAGAAAGGAACCCTGTTTCAAAGCAGGTGGGTGGGGTGAGTTACCAGGAGCTCTCGGTTCAGTTAGAAGGGTCTGCCGTTCCAATGTTTTCTGTCCACGAAAGAAACGCTGGCCCTGGTGTGACTCATGCATGGTAGAATGCTTTGTCTACCATTTATAAAGCTCTGGGTTCAATGACCAGCATCACAAAACAAAAAGAAAAGGATAAAATCAAAAGCCCTGGATGAGCCGGGCGTTGGTGGCGCACGCCTTTAATCCCAGCACTTGGGAGGCAGAGCCAGGCGGATCTCTGTGAGTTCGAGGCCAGCCTGGGCTACCAAGTGAGTTCCAGGAAAGGCGCAAAGCTACACAGAGAAACCCTGTCTCGAAAAACAAAACAAAACAAAACAAAACAAAACAAAACAAAACAAAACAAAACAAAAAAAAAAACAAAAAACAAAAAACAAACAAACAAAAAAAAGCCCTGGATGTAGGAAGGAGCAGAAGGGACAAGCTCCTAGACTCCAGGAGTTTTGAATAATCAAAGCTACCCCTGGGCAATTGTCTCTCTAAACCTGTAGTGGTGTATTGTTTTTGCATGCCAGGTTTTAACAGCTTAGGAACAATTCTTGAAATTGTCTACCAAGAACTTTTGGAGGTTTGGCTTGTTTGTTTTAGCTAGAGTCTTAAAGTATGGGTTTGGATAGTTGTAATGTAGCACATGTCATACAGCATGCTTGGCGAATGCCTTCCTTGCTGCAAGTGATAAGGTTTTAATTTCAGCAGTCATGAAAAGATTCCTCATAAGCACTAGATTCTAAGTACTTTGGACTACACGAACACCCCAAGTGCTTGCCTGTTTTTCTCCAGGATCAGACCTACCATATTTGAGGTGTACCCATTTACAATTAGTATTTAAAACCTTGCAGATCCTCTAGTAGTATCTCTGTTGGAGAGTATGGCATGCATCTTTAACTTCCCCTCTGTTTATTAACAAGAGGAAGGAAGGCCTGGAGGTTTCCAAGGCCAACGTGTTCCTGTCTTTATTGATTCTGGCCAGTGTGGCATCCTCACCATGTTCCTAGCATGGCCCTAGAGACAGTACAGGTAGAAGAGCAGAAAAAGCTGTTGGCCTGGTTATCCAGGAAGCTGCTCACACTGTCTGGTCTTTCTCAAAGGCTGATATGTTTCTGTTGATGTGTTAGTGTAGTATCTTATCTAAAATTGCTCTTCTCTGCAAGCTACTCCTAGTACTGTTTAGCATGATAACTGACCAGAGAAAAGAAATGATGTTATAGAGAAACAAAGCTTATGAGTACATAAAAAGCTCAGTCTTGGCTGTTTATTTAGCCGGTTCCTTCCCCTCTTTTTCATTTACGTTACCAATCCCTAAACTATAGTTTCCAAATTTGAAACTGTGAACAGATGTTGTCATCTGATTACTCCTGTGCTGGGAACAGAACTTTGAAAACATGGGTGCTGATTATGGAGGAGCTAAGCTTTATGCTTCTTTTTGTTTTTGCTTTCCAGTACTGCAAAATACAACGTGATCACATTCCTTCCAAGATTCCTGTACTCTCAGTTCAGAAGAGCAGCTAATTCGTTCTTTCTCTTTATCGCCCTGCTCCAGGTAAAGTTGCATCCATCTTCAAACATCTGTTCAAAGCTGATGTGCAAGAAGTAGAAAAGGCTTTATTGAATCCTCCACCAATGCCCTGAGGCTTATAGAAAGGCAGAGAGATTAGCTGGCATAGTGCATATTCCCTCCTGCTGAAGCTGCTGCATGCCCAGATTATCTGGCCTCCTCCACCCCTCCAAGCCTTTGGGTTCATGATTATTCAAATATTTGATATGGTCTATAAATTTGATGGCAAGAAGTGTTCATTTTAGGTGTTGAAGGGAGGACTTTTCCCCCAGATTATCCAGTTAGTTTTATTTCAGTGAAAGTATCAATACTGAATGGCTCACTATAAAAATTATCACTTCCGAAAATGACGGCTTAAGCTGGCTGGTGGTGGTACGTGCTTTTTTTAATCCCAGCACTTGGACGGCAGAGGCAGGCAGATCTCTGTGAGTTCAAGGCCAGCCTGGTCTACAAAGTGAGTTTCAGGACAGCTAGGACTGTTACACAGAGAAACCTTGTCTCCAGGGGTGGGGCGAGGGGGAGACCATTTAGTTAGTTTTCACAAATGTTTTAAGAAAAAAAAATGCATTTAAAAAAAGCCAATGTTCACTGTTAGCAAAAGAGCTGAAAATGCAGCAAAGCATAAAGAAAAAGTAAACCAATTATTCCAGCACCAGAGGCCACTGCTCTTAAAAATGGGGTCTTCCGGTCTTCTTTGTGACCGCAAGCACCATTTTCTGATTTAGATAACGAAAAGGGATAGTGAAATGAACATTATTTTGTAATCTGATTTATCCGTATTAAATGTGTAGACATTTCTACAGCTGTTGGTTGCATTTCTATGTTCTCCCCTTGATGGTGATGTGTGTTATTATAATGCTGCTTTGTCTTTTTTCGATCTTGCACTGTGTTAGCTCTCTGTACTGTGTGTTGATAATCAATCAAATGAACTTGTTCTGCAGACACTTCACCCGGAACTAGTAAAGCCCGTGAGAAATGTTTGAGAAGGCCCTGTGACTTTGTTCTTTTAGGTTTGTTATAACCCTTCTGGGTCTCACTGGTGTTATCCTGCCTTTTCTCTTATTCAGCAAATACCCGACGTGTCACCGACAGGTCGATACACAACACTGGTTCCTCTCTTATTTATTTTAGCTGTGGCAGCTATCAAAGAGATAATAGAAGATATTGTAAGTATTTATTTAATTTTTCATATGTCAATTGCTTAAACGTATATTAATTTTATTTTCTTAAAGCTATATAATTTACAGTATAGGTCTGTATCTGGAGTTTTCCTGTGTCCACCCGGCTCCTATAGCCCGCTCAGGCCCAATTAAACACACAGAGACTAATATTACTTATAAACTGTATGGCCGTGGCAGGCTTCTTGCTATCTGTTCTTATATCTTAAATTAACCCATTTCTATTAGTCTATAAGTTGCCACATGGCTCGTGGCTTACAGGTATCTTACATCATGCTTCTCCTCGTGGCAGCTGGCAGCGTCTCCTTGCCTCAGCCTTCCACCTCCCAGCATTCTCCTCTCTCCTTATCCCGCCTACACTATACTTCCTGCCTGGCTACTGGCCAATCAGCATTTTATTTATCAATCAGAGCAACGCATTCACAGCATCCCCAGCATAGGCCCTTTAAAATGCCCATTCAACTTAAAGATGAATAGAACTGCATTTCTTTTCCTGAAGTCAATTTCTAACAGATTAATATTGAGGAATTCTTGGTACAGCATTCTCTTAGGTTTATAATTTATTAATAAAAGAAATATAGTAATTGGCATGAAGAAGAAAATTGGACTTGAACATTGTTTCTGATTAATTGAAACCATCTCCAAATTAAATATAAAAGAAGTTTTTAATTTGTATTTTTTATTTTTAAAGTTAAATAGTATGGTTTTCACCTTATTAGATGCCTTGATTTCTTCTCATTCTATTTTAATATTCTGAGTTTCCTCTTCATTATCTTGTCTTATTGAAAGACAGTAGCAGTAAGTTTGCTATTTTTAGCCTTCCCTGGTAGGAAAGAGGAAGTCAGTTTCCCCTCATAAAATAAATTCCCCCGAATAACTTTAGACCCTTTCCGGATTCTATTTTAACTGTCTTATCTGAAGAAGCCAATATTGGGTTTTATACTGTGGGTTTTTGATGATTTCAGTTGTCTTACAGTACTTCTTTGCATGTCTAAAATAACCTCCTGTTGGGCTTTAGAAGAATCAGATTTGGGCCAGGGAGGCTGAGGAAGCCTTAATAAATGCACAGCGCCACATTTCACAAATAGTAATGTTACTTCTACAACCTTACTTCATTAATCTTATTAAAAAGAGAAAAAACATAGATTCACGTGGCCTGCTAGAATTGGAGTGATTGGATGTTGCACCGATGATCTCAAGGCTCTAAGTATCTAACAGTAGACTCCAAGGCTACATAACTGTGTGTATGTGTCTAAGGCACTGTGGTCCTCTTGGTGGGTGCTATCCTGCTTGGACCCACAAGCAGGGAAATTGAAGGAATTCTCCTTCCTTAGCTTGTCCTCATGCACTTACGTTCTTTAAATTATTTGGCAGCCCCTGGAGACCAGTCCTCAGGATAATTTTTGCCTCTTTCTTTGCCTCATGCACTCTTTTCTTTCTTTGTTAAACTTGATTTTTTTTTTTTTTTCTGGAGCACATGTGATTCTTTAGGCATTGTGCTATTGGTTTGGGGTTTGCTTGTTTATTTGTTTTTTACTCAGTAACTTCAAGGGTTCTCCATTTAAAACATAAAAACTGAGTCTGGAGAGATGGCTCAGTGTTTGAGGTTGTGTACTGCTCCAGTAGAGGACCTGAGTTTGCTTCAGAAGGCTCACAATTACATGTAACTTAAGTTTCAGGGGATCTGATATCCTCTTCTAGCCTTTGTGGGCACCTGTATTCATTCACACACACTCACACAGATATGCAGTCGTCATGCACATAATTTAAAATATAAATGACTTTAAAAAAAAAACGCATACAGATGCTCTACTAAAGAGTTTTTTTTTTTTTTTGGTTTTTCGAGACAGGGTTTCTCTGTGTAGCTTTGAGCCTTTCCTGGGACTCACTTGGTAGTCCAGGCTGGCCTCGAACTCACAGAGATCCACCTGGCTCTGCCTCCTGAGTGCTGGGATTAAAGGCGTGCGCCACCACCGCCCGGCTTCTAAAGAGTTTTTTAAAATACAAATTTTTTTTTAAAAGTCAAGGAAGCTGAGACTTTAAGAGGTCATAGACCTTGTCCAAGAAAGTGGTGAAATCAAAATGCCATCCCAGGTTGTGCTCTCAATATAGAGAGTCACAAGCAGAAATATCAGTAATATTTACTGTGCTTCTGGATTCTGTGTACTTGTTCCCTGTTGCTTATGTTTATTTGAACGTATAGCACATCTCTAAGGTATTGCCTATTGTTAGGGTCCACAGATCACTCCACTCATGTATGCAAAGGCAAGAGTGTTTATTTCTCAAGAGAAGAATTCTTGCATGCAGGGGTCAGCCACATAACAAAATTGTGATGGCCCCCCAGAGAAGCTTCTTCTATAGACAACCAGGAGGGGATTAGGTCATCCTAAACATGATTGGCCAAACAAGCAACAGCCACACTAATATGTTTCTGATTGTCTGGGGCTGTAAGTGCCAAATCATGCCTGGTATGCAATATCCCCCCCCCCCACCTCATCAGAAACAGAAATTTAACTGAAACTCAGGCCTATGAGAGACTGGGGCCAGGAGAAGCCCACTGTGGTGTCCTCTCAGTGATCTTCCCAGTTTCCAAATGAGAAAGAATAGTCGGAAGGGCAAAGTCACTTGCCTGAGGTCAACCCCCGGGAGCCAGAGTTCAATCATGGCGATTTGGATGGAGCCTTATATGTTAGCCCTCATCATAGCTGCCTCCTCTATCTTCTCTTTGGTTTTATAGCAAAGCTGTAATTTCTCCACCTGTGGTGTCTAGACACTGTCTTTCAAGATATACAGTAAATGAAATTGTATTCAAGAAGTATCTTTAATAGAGCATCATGCAATAACAAGATATCATTGGGAAGAAACTAATCAAACAGCTCTCGGAAAATATAACCTTTGTATGGTGAGGCAGTAGTGATTTCACTAGCGAACTGTTATTCATAGACACTGGCTATAGGAAGGAATTGTTTAACGTGTAGTGTATGTTCAACGATGCAATTACAGAAAGTTTGAAATAACAGTCCTGAGGAGAGAACAGAAGGAGTAATGGTTTGGGTAGCTGGACAAAGAACTATCATGACGTACCATATTTTCACAGAGACTATAAGGACAACAGAAACACAAGGGCCCTGCTCAGGTGCCTATCGTTGCTTAGGGTATAAATTAGGATGTGTTTAAACCTTGTCACATTGTTAATCTTATTCAGTATGTCAGTGGCCTAATCTATATGCCTGTTATCTACTTACTGAGACAGGTGGTCCCCAGAGACAGGGAGACAGTACCCTTGTTCCATGTGGTCACTTGGGGATGCAAACTGAATTGAATCTCTGCTGGGCAGAATGGTGTAGGGTTGTAGCAGAGAAGGGTGGAGGAAATAGCCATGGCACTTCTCAAGTGCTTGGGCCATCAATGTTTACATTGACAACAACACTGTTTGCAGGTGTAAGAACTAACGGGGTGATAAAGAGATGCTGTCTTCATATCCATGAAGTATGGAACTAGATGTTTGTGAGGACTAATTATGTCTTCTTAGAGTTGTCTGTTAAGTTGGTATTCAGAACCATAAAAACACTCTTTTTTTTTTTTTAGCAGAAAAGTATTAAACATTAGTAGGTTTCATCCATTGCAAAATGAATACTTACTCAAAGTCTATGGGATGCAGATACCAAATATCTGGCACATGCTACTGAGTAAAAGAAGTCTGGGTGGAGCTGAAAATCCAGTAGAAGAGCTAGGTGGGTGTTTAGTAAATAATTAATTAGCAAAGAAAGAGGGTGCTAGATAAAGTGACAGGGAAAAGAAAGTTCAAGGTGGCTTTAAGTTTCTGATTTGTAAAGACAAGTATACATGAGCTCGTGGTTTCGTGTCTGGGCTGAAGTAACAGATTACACAGTTCCAGCCCCTTTGAAGCAGAGAGAGGTAGACAAAGACAGAGAGCAGGGGGAGGGAGAAAGGATGTGAGGGATGGACTGTAGACAGGCCCACCAGAGGCTTGGTGTGAAAGGGTTGAGCCAAGTAAAGGATGTAGGAGTGAGAAGGGCAGGAGCAAAACCTTGATCATCCTCGTCTCTGAAGAAGGGACCAAGTGCACGCTGAAAACAATGCCTGGGAGAACAGGGTTTCCTGATCAAGGAGTCTGGGGCTGTCACTTTCTCAAGACACGTTACCGGACCTCGCAAAGACAGCTTCCTTTCCTCTAAATGGAATTTAACTTGACATTTCAGCCTTGTCAGGGGGATTAAATTTACAAAAAAAAAATCAGCATTGTACACTTAAGTGTCCTAAAATTTGTAACATTGTTCATATGATACCATTTATTGATAAATTTTCTATCCAAAATGGAAAACAATAAACATCTCATCACATCTCAGTGATATTGAATGAATTTTGATAATAAGACAGTAGCATTTGAAATTAGAGAGTGACTATATTTTTTTGTGAACTTTTAGGTTTAGAAGGAATAAAGATATCTTCATCATAAATGTAAATTCTTTGTATTTGGAAAGTTAGAAACTGGACACTGACCTAATTTATTAGGTGGGGAAAGGTTGAAGACAAAGAGGCTCAGATTTAAGAATTTTTTGTAGGTGGAAACTAATGTCCAAGGCCACTTTAGCTTCATAAAGTTTCATTTCTTGTTCGATATGAAATGCTTCATTAATTAGCTTATATCTCCATCCGTTAGGAGTCTAACCATTCATTGTCTCTCATAGATGTGTATGGGGGAAGCATATGTATACCTTCTTTTATTATCTAAATTTACCTTGGACTTAGAAATTCTTGGACCAAACTTATTTTGGATCACTTTCAAATGTTCTTGTAATCTTTATTAAGAAAGAAACAGCAACAGAAAAATATTTGGAACTTTACAATTGTATTTCTCTATTGTTAATATAGATACAAAACGATTTAAATTTTTTTTATTTCAAATACTCTTCTAGCAAATTATACTTTCTTTTGGAAGCAATCATATTCCCATGAGATTGCTTCACCATTACACATGTATTGCGGGTAGTTTGCCCTGAGAAAGACTTGCGGTGTAGATACGTAAGAATCGTGTTCCTCGCAGTGGGACTTCAGTGCTGTTTGTAGGTCGCACAGTTCAGTTCATACTTTGATGACTTGAGTCTACACTGTCAACTCACTCCACCGTCTCCGATACAGCGGTGGCTCCGAGGAGTGCTGACTCCACACGTTTCTCTTGGAAAACTTTTTTCACTAAGCTTCTTCAATACCCTGTTTTTCTCAAATGGAAAACTTAGGCACTTGTGGCATTTTTTCTTAGTTCTCACATTGGAAGTGCAAGCCTTGGCTTTCTAAGATAGGATCTTTGAGCAAAGGATTCGTTACACTCAACACTTCGCTGCCTTGTTGCCTGAGTCTGGGTGTGTGTTCCTCCATACTGTAAGTTTAGACAGAAGCCGCAGGAGACCCCCAGTTGTGACTCCTAGAGTGGCCGCTGGCCACGAGCTTCTCAGCTTTCCTTACTCTTCTAAAATCTTGGTTTATGTAACTCTCCAGCCTCACCTGCCTCAACTTAAAAATCACCTGCTCACCATTTAATTTTGCGGGTGCTTCGGGGAGGAAGAAGAATAGAATCTATTACTCGGTGGCATCTGGTGGCTTATGGGGGTCCTGTGGAGCAGTGAAGACAAGAACCTGGATTAAAAGGGATGGATGTGCTTGTTTCTAGTTGTCGACAGACATCAGCGCATCTTCAAATTATGGAGGATGTATTCAGCTTAATCAGATAATGAGTTTCACAAAAAGCTGAAAATACTTCAATCCCATTATTAAATGGTAGTTATTATAGATAATTCTCCTGGGCAATCTTCTCCGTGAGTTATTTAAGCAATAGACTAAATCAGACTTTGGCTTCATTTTTTTTTCCTGGTAACATTAAAATGTTGTTCTACCTATTTGCTATTTAAGAACTTTCTGGGGACCCCAAGCTTGTGCTGCCAGGGAATAGCACTGTATGATGAAGCTGTGAGTGGTCTAACACCCACCCACCCCCAATCTATGAGCATAGAAAGAGAAAAACCTGGAAAACATAAGTGAAATGACCTTCGTTGATCATGAGTACCATTTTACGCTACCAAACTCGTTCATTTTTTTAACTGAGGTTTTTGTTTTGTTTTGTTTTGTTCTGAACTTTAGAAACGACACAAAGCTGATAATGCGGTGAACAAGAAACAGACACAAGGTAAGACCTCTATGTCTTTTTTCTTGTGTTTACTGTCTGTACTCACTGTCATAGCCTCAAACTCATTACGTACATATGATTCAGTTGAGAATACTGTATTGTATTGAAATACTTTCTGTCCCAGGTCAGATTCCTTTTTACTTCATTAGCAGTTATTAGCCCAGCACTTAAAACCACAGAAATGATAATTTTTTTAAAAAGTCACATTTTAATGTATTTAGGTGCTTCCTAGCTATATGCTTCTGAATATATCGTTTAAAAGGTCTACAGTATTGTCACTGTGTTAAAAACTATAAAATGGTCGTGGGGCTGTGGTGGCGCACGCCTTTAATCCCAGCGCTCGGGAGGCAGAGCCAGGTGGATCTTTGTGAGTTCGAGGCCAGCCTGGGCTACAGAGCGAGATCCAGGAAAGGCGCAAAGCTACACAGAGAAACCCTGTCTTGAAAAAACAAAAAACAAACAAACAAACAAAAAAACTATAAAATGCCTTCGCTTTATTTGTAAACAGTGTTGGCTGTAGAAAGAAATAATAGAAAATTATCTGAATTTTGTTACTAGTTTGAAAACCACTCTGAGTTATTCCACACGGGCAGATGAAATTAGCCATCAAAATAAAAGCCCAGCTTCTGAATGTACATAGTGTTTTCACGAGGCCTTTTTTTGTTATAGACTAAGCCATAATGACCTTCAATACAGGCAAAGAAGACCCTGTCTCTCATGCTTTTAAAAAGTACCTAGAACTTGAAAGCAGACATCTTATGCCATTTCTGAGCTTGCTTCCACAGAGAGACTCCTTTCTCTCTGCAGTTCTCTGGTGAAGGGAATGGGTATATTCCAGCGTCAGCTAGTCATTAAACAATATTTACTTCTGCTCCTATGGGGAGGCCTTATGGCAGGAGTTCTCAACCTGTGGGTCGTAACCCCTGGCGGGGGGGGGGGGGTGTTTATCAGGTGTCTTGCGTATCAGATAACATTACTATTCGTAACAGTAACAAAATTACGGTCATGAAGTAGCAATGAAATAATTTTATGGTTGGGGTCACCACACCATGAGGAACTATATTAAAGGGTCACAGCATTAGGAAGGTTGAGAACCACTGCCCTATGGGAATTCACTCCCTCCTCATCACTTCCTACCAAAGGCCTCATCTGCTAGATATTTTATATATTTGAGGAGGGTGTATTTATTAGCCTAAAATATTTAGAGTATCTACTGAAATATAAGGATGATGAAATGAGAATTTTAGCTTTGAAGAGCTTACAGCCTATTTGTTAAGATAAGTACATGTGAAAAAAAGAGCATGGCCTCGTACAATCTTAGAGATTTGGGTAGAAGATGAAGGATTGGGTTGTACAGTCTCAGTGACTCATTAGATTGTTGTGGCAAATAGTGTTTTCCATGTCTGATGCCACAGAAACCCAAAAAGAAAGAAAATCCTGGAACACCTTGAGCTAGGTCTTGGATTTGGGGAGGACTGTGGATGAACAGAGAGATGCAGGGATGATGTTTTGCCGGTGGGTTGAGTGGGAAAGGGGAAGAGAAGACAGCCTGAGAAAGAGGAAAGACAGCTGCTGGGTTGCTGGACTGAGCTATTATTAGGATGTCGGGTGTCCAAAGGAGAGCCATAGCCGAGGAAAACAGACCCGTGATCTACAGGATGGGCTCCTCAAATTTTATGAGGCCTCAAATGCCAGGCGAAGGAGACTCCAACTTTCCTTGTGTGTTCTCAGTAGGTATGGCTAAGATTTATGAGTCAAAAAAGAAGCTGAGGGAACATGTGAGGTCAGGATGGAGAGCAGAAAGGACCACAGGAAAGGGACACGGAGATGCTCCAGGAGTTTCGCTGCAAAGGGCAATCACAAGGATGAAAGGGGGATATCTAGATGTTTGGGGTGCTGGTATTTCTGACAATGTGCAGGTCTTGCCTTTGTGATCACGTTGTGTAGAATAGTTAGTGGAAGCTTTTGGAGCACAACTATGCAAGTACTTTTCACCCCTTTGCATCAAAACTGTAGTCTTTTACAAGCTTTGAAGGACAGCTGTGATAATGGTATGACTTTCGGTCAGCATACCTTCTGCCTGAGGGATGCTGATTTCTTACATCCCCACTTCACAAAATGTTCCCTTTGGGAAGAACATTCTTTGTGGATTCTTCCTGGGTTTTTTCCATCCTCTGCATGGGGTTGCAGGATTCTCTCTCCATCTTCCCCACTGAGTATAAATGAGAATCACTTAGAAAATGAAATATAAGGAGTTGGCTACAGAAACCAGGTTAGTCAGCAGAGTACTTGGAAATCCTATATCCAAGAAATCAAGTTGATGCTTGAAGTTGTTTCCTGGATGATTGGCTAACCTCTGCCTGGTTTGGAGCACTGGTACTCCTGGTTTGGCAGATGATGGGAGATAACAAAACTGTTTGAGCAGGATGCTGTCTGCTGTCAGATAACTCAGATTACTTAGTAGGAGAGCCATCCGCTGTCATGAGAGCTGAGTGAAATTCGATTTGCTTTCCTGAACCGAGGCAGCGGTCGGTGTGTGGGACGGGGAGGAGGATATTTATGACAGGTGATTAATTTTGACAGAGATTTAAAGTATTAAGCTTAGATTTTCTAAATGTTTGCCAAGACGACAGAATGCATGAGAGGATGCCTTTTACTCCAATGCCAGGACTCACTCTTGGGTATTCGTACTCAAAGGAATGTTCTCTCGGATTTTGTGTTAAGACACACTAGAAAGCCTCCCCAACTCTTTCATTCTAGTCATCCCTAGAGACTTCAGAAACAAAAACATCATCATTTATTTCCAGCGTTTTTAGCCACTTGGCTATGGATTGGTGCCTGTCTGTCACCTCATTTTTACCAACTAAATTATGGAACTTGGCTCCAACTCAGAACTTTACAACCAGGCTTTACATTTAAGCTTGTCCTCAATATTTTTTGGAGAAATGCCACTTTTTGCCTCAGAGATCCGTATGTTGGTTAAGCAGATGGCTTAGTGATCTGGCTAATGTAAGTTATATATTATTTTCCAAGAACCTAGTTGCAGAGAAGGGGCAGGGCATGTATTGATGCTAACAGGTCCAGGTACACATGAGTCCGGGTGAGCCTTGTGGTCCATTCTCGCCCAACAGTGGTGGCTGCGTTTCTTTATATCTGTGTGCTGCTGTGGCAATGGTTTGTATAGAGAGATGGGGGGGGGGGCATTGCAGAGGACAGGGCCATCTCTTGCTTGCCTCTAGATTTCCAGTAGCTTCCAGCCTAGGGTCCTGTCTGAGCAGGTGCTGCACTCACTTGCCTCTGGGTTTGTGTGTGCGCGCATGCATGCATATGTGCAAGTGTGTGTGTGTGTATGTGTGTGTGTGTGTGTGTGTGTCTGTGTGTGTCGGTTCTCTAGAAGAATACTTGACTATAGATAACAAAGGGAGACTGGGAGTGCAAGGAAGTTTCTTGAGAATTTGTGATCTGGGGTGAGAACAAGATGAAAAGCAGTAGATTATATATATATATATATACATACATACATACATACATACATATATGTGTGTGTGTGTGTGTGTGTGTGTGTGTGTGTGTGTGTCACTATGTTCTGGACTGCTTTACAGGCACGGATCAAATATTAACATGATGGGAGCTCTCAAACTTCATTACCTTCACTGTGAGGCATTTCATCATCAGCATTGCCCTAGCTTTACTTCCCACAAACACAGTATCCATTTATCACTTTATTCAAAGCCCAGCACATGGTCATACTTGACTGCCTCGGTTTTCCTTGCATCTAAATTCACCTCTACTTCCTCTGATTTCTTCTTTCAACCTCAGTTTTCCCTGCACACACACACACACACACACACACACACACACACACACACACACACGGGGCAGTCTCTCCCTGTCTTCCCTGAACTGGGTTGTTTTCGCCAAGCTTACCTCTGTGGTCTATATACTTGACATTGTTACTGTAATATGTACATTGAATCCAATCCCCACGTGAATTTATTGCGGTGGTTCTGCTCATTCTCTCTTTAAATTGTAAAAACTGTTCTTCCATCTTCTATGGAATGCTGAAAGAATTTCAAGTAAAATGAGTGTCTTATGTAAAATCATGGCATGGAGGACTGGGGAAAGATGGAGCTTGGATACAGACTAGGGCAGTTGGGGTAATTTGTAAGTTCCTAATGAATAGAAGTGCTGTTTTAAAACCCCGGGTTTGGACATACTCCCTAAAGGATGCTGTGCATATGTCCAGCAAGTGAAGTGTGGGAAACAGAGCCACCTGCTGGACCACCTGGCTTGGTTCTGTAGTTGGATGGAAGCCAACGTTACTAGAGTTAGTTTTCATAATACCTTCTCTTACTGTGATAGTAGGTATGTTGTAGAAAATATGCCTCAGTTTGATGAACTTTCTCTGCAGTTTAACTTTGTAGAAAAGGCAACATGGAATCCTTGTAACCTCGGCCACTGGCTTTTTAACCATTTATTTATTTTATTGTATGTGTATGAATGTTTTGCCCATTTGTATGTATGGGCACCATGTGTGTGCCTGGTGTCTGTGGAGGTCAGAAGAGGGCATTTGATTCCCTGGAACTGAAGTTAGAATGATTATAGACCACCAAACCAGGTCCTATGCAAGAGCAACAAGTACTCTAAACTGATGAGTCATTTCTCCAGCACGTCTAATCTAGGCACACTGTAAACATCACAGACTAACTGACCTCCACCTAGAATTTCCTCCTCAGTGCTGCATGCATGGTCTTTCTGGCATGGAAGTGAGGTGGTGTTGTCAAGAGCTCTAGCAAGGCCCTGGGGTGCACGCAGTTGGTGGTTGCTTACCTCCCGCTGGAAACCGCTTGACTTTTAAAGTACTCTGTAGAAAAGGCATTGAGGTGTTGTTTGGGTAATTCAATCTGAAGTGACCCACTAACAGGGCAGAGTCCATCTGCTTCAGTTCACTTCAGAGCTGGACTTAAAATAGCACCAATTCACTGGCCTGCTGAAAAGCAGAGCAGTATCTTCTGTCTCACTGCGGGCTCCCCACATACGAACCATCCCATGAGCCTGAACATGCACCTTGTCATGTAGACATCAGCTTCCCTGAATACAGTTCTTAGATGGTACTGTGTCCTGTGGCTGAAAGTGATGTCTGTGGATAGCCTGAATAACTTCAGACATCTCAAAGATTGGTAATATCTTCAGCTCATTTTGAGTGTCGTAGGAATGTGTAAACGGAGCCCATTGGAAGTCCTCCACTATAACTCTGGATAGGGAGGTGGTATTTATTTGTGGAGAAATGCAGCCCGGATTGTGTTTCATGTCTCCCATAAATCAAAAATGTACACAGAGAAACAAAACCCACTGAGGAAATTTAGGAGCACAGCTCAATCGTGAGGGGTCTGATTTCAGAGTTGCTGTTTTTCCTTGCTCTTGGCTTTCCTTCCTGTATGTGCAGACCTCACCCAACTTGTCTTTTTTTCTTTTCTTTCTTTCTTTTCTTTTCCTTTCTTTCTTTCTTTCTTTCTCTCTTTCTTTCCTTAGTTAAAAAAAAAACACAGCATTACACTGGTAGGCACATCTGGCCACCTGTGTTAGACAAACGCAAAGGAATTACATGTCCAGATTTCCTGGGGAAAACAGGTGTGGTTCAAATAAAGGATATTTGTTATTTCCCTCTAGTCGGTCCGTATTGAGCACCTTCCCTGTGCTAACTAAGACCTACGCAAAAATACAAAAACATTCTTCATCCCTGCCCCACAGGAAAGGAAAGAGAAAATGAAGATGGATATACGAGCCAGAGAGAGAGAGTTTTGAGGGCCAAATGAGAGAAGTGGGATTCATAAATGGCGTTTGGGAGGTTCACAGTGGAGGAGTGTTCGTTAGAGTACTGAGCAGAGAGAGCTCAGGACGCCAGCTCAGGCTGGAGGGCTACCATGGGCAGCTCTGTGGAATGTGGGCGGATGTGAGACAGCGGCCTGGAAAGAGCAAATGGTCCGTTTTGACAATGGCAGAGATGCATGTCAGGGGAGCAACGAGAGCATGGACAAGGTCAAGTTGGGGTCGTGCTTAAGAGGCTTTTGAAAACCCTGGTAAGAAGATGGACAGAAATTGTTGAAGAGCACGAATAGATTGTCAGTATGATTTTAAAAGACACTGACAGCTGTCGAGGGCAAGGCAAGGTACAGATGGTCTTGGTTTTTTATTGATTAGGGATGGGAGCAAGGGTGACAGTTAGGAGGACGTGATTCACCTTGGGCTGGAGGTGGGAGAGGAAACCCTGGCAACTTCTAGTGTTGATTTTAACGACAGCCAAGCCTGAGACAGCCACCCCACCCAGCATCTCAGAAGGAGCTGGGCTTCACAGCTCTGAACTAAATCTATTTCAGTTTCCAACAGGACAATAGTTGAGGGTCTTTGACAACAAAAGCCAAGGAATTGAGCTGTGATTGACTGGTGAGGCCTGGTAAGGAGAGTTTTCCTGGAAGAAATTTCTCAGTGCAGTGAAGGAAAACGTGAATGGAGTATCGGGAATAGGAGATTGCTGGCCTGTGCTCTTGGCCCATCACTTCTTTGAACATTTCCTCTGGAGGTGTCTCAGGTTGGATCGTGCCTCTGAATCCCTCAGAGGGCTCCTTAAACGTTGATTCCTAGAGTCACCTAGAGTTCCTGGACACCTGGCATGGGATCCCAGAATGTCTCTTTCAAGACATTTTCAGAGCTGCTGGGGATACTGGCGAGGGGACACACTTCTGGGTCCACTTTAAGGTTTTATAACCCAGTTTACAGAAATGCTTCTAGCCACCTTGATGCCAGTGTGAACCATCTATTCAAAAGGCATCAGCTGAGGAAGTGCCCTTGTCCTTCCTGTCAGTAAAGAAAATGGTTTGACCATATAGGTAGTAGTTTCATTTGGCCTTTATAGGCAAGTTTACATAAAATACATGTAATATCATTCTGGGCCACAGTGATGCTTTTGCCTTCGAACTCTCCTTAGAGTGTGTTAGGTGAGTGGATGGTGCTTTGGTATGAGTGTATTGGATTCTTTTATTTACACAGGTCTAGAGTCTTGGCTGCACATTCGACCTTCACCATACCCTAAAACTTCTCTTAAAGGCTCACTTCCAGAGAGGAAATAAAACACACTTAGCTTTCCCGTGTGTGTGTGTGTGTGTGTGTGTGTGTGTGTGTGTGTGTGTGTGTTCTACTCCATTCTCTGTGATACAGTTTAGAAAGATCTGCTTTTTTCTACCTACCTTAGGAGGTGACTGACTGCCCAGGGAAGGGTGGCCAGTGACTTCCAGAGACATCCCTAGTGACACATCTCTTTAATTGAGGAGGTGGGTGGCATCCTCTCTCTTGGAAGCTGTGAGGACGTAAATGAGGCAGGCTGCAATGCTTTTTGTCTGACTCCTCCAGGCCTTGGATGAGCAAGAGCCCAGGTACTCTTAACAGAATGTTTGCCTTTCACAGAAGAAACCCCACTGCAACAGAGCTGCCAGCCAGTACACCGCTAGGTGAAAGCAGGCTCCTTTGGGCTGTTTGTTTAACGTCTGAGCCCTCCCGTGCATGCTGTCACACTAATTAGGTTGTGTGGAAACTGTAGCAGGTGTATTTGGATGGCACAGGGGAGAGGTGGAGGAGTCTCACGTCTCAGAATGAGCTGTCAAAGCACCTAGCGGCCATTGAGGATTCCTTCCTCCCTCGGGCTCACACTCCTTCATAATCTCCAAGGGAGGCAGAGTGGGAGTGTGGGAGTGCTGTTACCTTTGGACCAACAAAACTAAATAGAGCCTTGGCAAAGGACGCCGCAGTATTTCCTGCTTGGAAGGAGGTAGAGGAGGCTGCAGATGAAAGATAACGAGGTTCCTGGCTCCCGGGCCAGCACGCTTCGTGTGATGGTGCTTGTTTTAATTGTTCTAAGGGTTACATGATAGGAACCAAAAGAAAGACAGCCGTGAACTATGACTGACAAGTGTCCTTGGCTGGTGCCCAAGCCTTGATTTCCTTAAATACTTCCATGTTGTGGCTGACGTTTTTTAACTTCATATTCTGTAGTGTTCTCAGAGCTGAAAATCTGGGTAGCAGCAGGCTGTGTGTTTCCTTTATGTCTGCCCTTTGTATTTCAGGGGCAGAAGAAATGGGAGAAAGGGTGAGGGGAAATGTCCTCATGTACTGGAGACCTATGGAACAAGGGTTGAAGAGCAGGGTCCTGCTGCAAATTCAGAACATACTGTTCCGTTAGGCTCCTAACAGCACTGAGACTTAATGGTAATAGACGTATGGATTAATCCAAGCCCCTGCAGACTCTGGAATACACAACAAGTGTTTACCACACTGACACAGTTGAAGTGGTTTATGCCTTCTCAGGGTCATGGTCAGTGCAGTGAAACTTCACTCGTTGCTGGTGAGTGTGAACTGCCCTGGATGCCCAAGGCTGAAGTCTGGCTGTATCGGATAAACAGTAAAAACAGACTAACTACAGGGAGTCAGCAGTGCGTACATCTAGATACACTAGTGCATACGTGATAGATACACTCATGCAGATGTAGTTCAGTGTTGCCTGACCGTGACACAGACAAAGAGGAAGCCGGGATTTCATTTCAGGGGAGTTGTCGATTGTGTTGTGATAGTGTATTGTCTCCAGAGCACCTGTCTGAGCCTTGACCCAGATCATGGCAGGATGGACTAATAATTGGCACGTGCTAGTTACCATTGGAACCTCCTATTCCCTGTACCCAACAGCAGCTTGAGAAATGGTGCTTGGGAAATTGTTCACTAGGGAAAGGTATGCACTGACTTCTATGTTTTTGAGGTGAAATTAGTAGATAAGATTTTTGCTTTAAATGTATCAGTTGAAGACTATATATAGACTGATAACTCACCTCATTTAACCAGTTGTAGTCTGACTTGATCCACTAGTGAATGTAAACTGTGGAAACTTCTACCCAGGCTTCCATGGAACCAAGATTTTTGTATCTATCAGGGAAGTTCAAAAGCCATGTTTTACTGCAATGACAAGGACTCCAGGAAGCTGTGCCTGGGCATCTCTGAGGCTCCTGGTACTTTCCTGGTCTTCCCTTTTGTGTAGCAGCACATCCTCTCCCACGATTAGAGACCTGTGTGAGCATGGTCTATGTGGATTGAACTCAGGTACTTGAGTTTTGTGGTCAGTCCCTTACCCACTGAACCATTTTATTGGCCCTAAACTATTGTCATTCACACAGCCATACTATACAGTGTTGGTCAAAAGTCAGTTGGCTCTGTGTTTTGACCTTCATATCCTTATCAAGTATAAAATCTAGTTGTGGAGAAATACGTATTTTATTTTTATTTTTTTATGAAAGCAAGTGTGTCTTCAGGTTCGAAGGCACGTGATCGTAGTGCTGAGGCGAGGAGAAACTGCCAGCCTTTCCTTGGTGAATCTGTTCGTCTTGCTGCAAGTTGACTTCTAATTGATGAAATCTGTCACTGCTAGCCAGACATGGTGGTTCGTGACCAATCCCAGGACTTCGGAGGTAGAGGCAAAAGGATGAAAAGTTTAAGGCCAGCCCCCCGCTTATAACAACTTCAAGTTTAGCCTACCCTACATGAAATCCTGTCTCTAAAAACAACAACAACTGAGGCTGGGTGTGGTGGCACCTGTATTTTAATCCCAGAAGTCTGGAAGCAAAGCCAGCAGATCTGAGTTCAAGGTCAGCCTGGTCTACATAGCAAGTTTCAGCTCAGCTCAGGTTGTATAGTGAGACCCTGTCTCCAAAATAAAAGGGGGGGGGGAATGGTTCAGTGGGTAAGGTGCTTCCCACCAAACCTGAGTACTGAGTTCAGTACACAGGGCGGGCATGGTGGAACGAGAGAGCCAACCCTCATAAGTTGTCCCCTGATCTCCACACAAGTGCCACGACACGGGTGTACATACACATAAAAGTTAATGTAGTAATTAAAAAAAAAAAAAAGAGAGAGGGGAGTGGGGGATAAAATGTCATTGGCTAGCACCGTATTTTAAGCTTTCTTAGGTGTGTAAATTTTTGCAGTCGTCTATACCGTATTTTCCAATGACCTCTTCTTCAGTAATAAACCCACAGGAAACATTGGTGTGGAAAGACTGTAGCATTGCTGCCATTGGGTGGAGGCAGAGATCCCAGCAAGATCAATTGTTGAAAGTGGTGATTAAAGCAAGATTGGAAGGAAGTGAGCAGGCTCAGGGCAGGAGACGGGAAGCAGACCTGGAAGACCATGCTAGAAGCCTGTTGGACACTCGTTATGCTGACTGGAACCAGAAGAGTGGGCCGGGGCTATTTTCACACGTGAAGTAGCAAACATCTGCTCAGGTGGCATCCATTCAAGCACACTGGTTTAGGGGACAGAACTGGAGGAGTGGCCCCCCAGCTGACGTCAGAGGACGGAGTGTGTTACTTCATCTCCTGTTATATAACACTTTCAAATGCGTGCCGCGGGAGTCTTTTTAGCAACTTACAAAACTGAGAAATCTATTTTAAGCAAATGTCTAAATAGCTCATTGCATGTTTGTGTGGCTATTTTTATTCAGTTATCACTTGCCTGCCAAAACAGTCCCCATCTTAAAGTGGGCAACCCTGGGGCCTCAGATGATCCAGGGAGATTGTGCACCCACCACACCACATTTTCAGAACTCCATGAAGAAACCCAGGCATTTGCGCGAGTGGCCCAGCCCCTGCTGTCCCGTTCTTTGAGCCTGGCAACCGCTAATCTGCATTCTGTCTCCATGGATTTGTCTATTCTAAGTACTTTATATAAGTGTGATCATACAGTCTGTGGCCCTGTTTACCTGCTGTCTTTCACGTGACATGTCTTCAGGGTCCATCCACATCATCTTCTTAGCTATTCATTCCTTTCTGTGACATGTAGCGTACTATTAAATGGATAGTCCACGTTGTACTCATCTGGACAGCAGTTGATGTACATCTAGGTGATTTCCATTTGGGGGTTAATATAAGTAATGCTTTAGACAACTCTCACACACAAGCTGTATGTGAAATAACTTTTCTCTCGGGGCTACATACCCTGGAGTGGGATTTCAGGGTCCAATGGTAATTATGTGTTTAACTTTTTGAGAAACAGCTAAAGTAGTTTCCTCTACAACTGTATATTAAATGGTATGTGCATCTTATTTTTAATATGACATTTACTAGGGAGTGGGGTTCTACCATCAATACATCTGTGCAACTACTGTTCTGACTTCTTCTGGTCTCAAAGACAAAGGAATACCAGTGACCACAGCATTCCATCCAGCAAGTACTTAGCAGGTACTTTCATGTGGCAGTGTTGTAACCCTGGACATACTAGAGTGAGCAGAATAGAGGGGGTTGCCACTTGGATGGTTCTTACCTTCTAGGGAGGAAACAGCCCCTCCCCAACTACATATCTAAGTAAGACTGGGATCGTCCTCTAAAGGAAACGGAGCTTATTTAGTCTTGGGATAGTGATAAAGGACCAAGTATCCACAGAGGTTCCCTGAGGACGTTGTATGAAAGCTGGGATGAAGACAGGTAGGTTAACTTGATGGGGATGGAGGAGTGCTCCAGTCACAGAATCGTGCACAAAGGAGCCAAGAAAGAGCATGGTGCTTTGACTGTGGAGAGCACAGGGAGGGTGTGAAGGGAATGGCAAGAAGTGAAGATGGGAAGCCAACAGTGGCTACGTCATAAAAGGTCTTTTATGGAGACGAGGGAGATGGGCTCTGTTGGTAAAATTTCTGTCATGCAAGCATGAGGACCTGAACTCAGATCCCCATGTCTATTTAAAGGAACAAAATACCAGTTGTAGCAATGACTGGCTATAACCTTAGCACAGGGCAGGCGAGACAGGCAGATCCCTGGAGTTCACTGGCCAGGCAGTCTGTCCATTCAGCGAGCATCTGGTTCAGTGATCGACCTTGTCTCTAAAAGATAAGATGGGGAGCAGTTGGGGGAAATACCTGACATCAACTTCTTGCCTCCATATACATATGAGTAAGTGCACATGCACCCCCCCACACACAAGTGCACATTCACGCCACACACACAAGTGCACATGTACCCACACACACAAGTGCACATGCACCCACACACGCACAAGTGCACATGCACCCCCCACACACAAGTGCACATGTACCCACACACACACAAGTGCACATGCACCCACACACACAAGTGCACATGCACGCCACACACACAAGTGCACATGCACGCCACACATACAAGTGCATATGCACCCACACACACACAAGTGCACATGCACCCCCCACACACAAATGCACATGTACCCACACACATAGAAGTGCACATGCACCCCACACACATACAAGTGCACATGCACCACACACACACACACAAGTGCACATGTACTCATACACACTCAAGTGCACATGCACCCACACACATACAAGTGCACATGCACCCACACACACAAGTGCACATGCACCCCCATACACACAAGCGCACATGTACTCACTCATACACACTCAAGTGCACATGCACCCACACACACACAAGTGCACATGCATGCCACACATACAAGTGCACATGCACCCCCACACACAAGTACACATGCACCCACACACACACATACAAGTGCACATGCACCCACACACACACACACATACAAGTGCACATGCACCCACACACATACAAGTGCACACACTGGCACATGACATACACATATGCATTCATACACACAAGTCCTTTTGAGATGAAGAAAATTAAAATATTATAAAAACAAGACATTTTAGAAGATTTATTTTCTTATTTTTATTTTATATGTATGTGTGTGTGCATGTGTTATGTTTGTGCATGTGGCCCTTGGAGAGAGCACTGGATCCCCTGGAGCTGGAGTTAGAAGCAGTTGTGAGCAGCATGACATGGATGCCAAGATCCACACTCAGGTCCTCTGCAAGCCATCTCTCCAGCCCTATAGGACATTTTTATTAGTTAAATAATTCCGTATTTTCAAAGATGTTTGTCCGTAATAAGAGAAGTTGTTATCTTTCAAACTGAGATGAGCAATGATGCAGTGATTGTAACAAGTTTATCTAGAAGTATGCTATGACATTCTTCATATAAAAAATTAAGTTGCTCAGAAAGTATCATTAATCATAATTTTAAAAAAGTAACTATACGTAAGCTAATAAGAAAATGTAACTGTTCCAAGACAAAAAGGTAATTGTGCCAAAACTTAGTACATTTGTATATATTACCAGTAACTAATTTTCAATGAAATAAAATTATCATTTATAAAAAGAAAGAAATGAAATATCAGAAAACCTTATGATAGGCCAATTTACAGGAAACTAGAAAATATAACTAAGAGGAAATTAATGGAGACACAAGTAAATGGATAGATACAGTTTAACCATGAATTAAAGGCTGGAGCTCCAAATCAAATTTAACAAGGGGTTTTTGTTGTTTTGTTGTGTTTGTGTATGTGTGTGTTGTGTTTTAAGTACTGATGATTCAGGCTGGAGAGATGGTTCCGTAATTAAGAACACTGGCTGCTCTTCCAGAAGACCCAGGTTCAATTCCCAGCACCCATGTGGTGGCTCACAACCAACTGTGACTTCAGTTCCAGGGGATCCAATCCCTTCCTCTGGCCTCTGTGCACCAAGCAGGCATATGGCACATAAACAAACATCAGGCAAAATATTCATATACATTTTTCTTATTTGACCATTCAGCCATCCCTGGTGGCCAACACTTACCATTTCAGCATTTAGGAAGCTGTATCAGGAGGCTTTTAAGTTCAAGGCCAACGTGACTTTATAGCGAAGAAAATGAACACACAAAACTGGAAAAGCTTTATGAACTTTATACATTTATCATTTTTTTTTGTAAAAGACAAAGGACTTAAAACAGCCAAATTACCATCACAAAAGGATAGGTTAGATGACCTAGAGTAACTAACTGAAAGATTATTTCATAAAGTAGCAATAATTGCAATAGTGTGCGGTGGCGTGAAGACATGAAAATAGCTTGGTGGAATAGAGTTTGTCAGCCCATCACAGTGCTATGTTAGCATAACGAAGGAAAGAAAAGTCTTGTAATCATAGTCCCAGATATGTGAACAGAAAGTGAATATAAAAATACATAGACTAAGAGGCAAAGTACATTTGCCCTTCCCTACCCACTTAGGGAAGAGTTCCAGGATCCTTCTAAGACAGGAAGCTCCCCAGATGCTCAAGTCATTCATACAAAATGGCTAAATATTTATATATAACCTATAATCAATCATCCAGATACCTTCAGTCACTTCTGGGTTACTTATATGTTTATTAATGACTTTCCATCACTGTAATGAATTATATGATATAAATAGCACTTTTTAAAAAGCCTCATGTGAGCTAATGATTCTAGAGGGTTCAATCCATGGTCACTACTAAGAACCTTGTGGCAGACAGGAAGCGGGGTGGGTGGTGGGGGGGAACTAGGTACCCAGTGTAACCTTCAAAGGTATATTCCCAGTGACACACTTCCTCCACTTAGACTCTGTCTCCTAATGTTTCCAATGTCTTCTAATATAGTATTCCCAGCTGAGATCAACTGTTCAAAACATGAGCCTGTGGGAATATTTTATATTAAAATTATCACAATACCTTATTCAATATAAATACTGTGAAAAAATTATAATATCTACCTTGGTTAGCAAATACCAATAAAAATATCTGTGCATGTTCTATACAAACATAGGTTTGGGTTTTTTTAAATATTTTTCTATCCACAATTAGTTGAATATACAAATCAGAGCCTGTGGATACAGAGGGATGGGTGTATGTAAAATACAAGACCTCCCTATGGCACATGACTTACCCTGGCTTCTGGGCCCTGAGGGATGGTGTCAGCAGAGCACAGGGGACTCTGGAGTCCTCTGACTTGTTAGTAGTGGATACCTAGGTGTCCACAATTTTCAAAGCTCACTGACTAGAATACTTACAGTCTGTCCATTCTTAATTTGTTCTTCAGTTGGGAAGGGAAGTCTCACAGGGACGATCAAGGCAGATACTGTAACTCGGGGGAGCAGGCCGGGTGTGAGACAGCAAGAAACCATGAATGTAGTCATAGACTGCTGACCCTCGTAACAAGGAGTTGGCCACGTGCTCACAGTACGGTATTCAACCTGAAGTTGCCTGATCTTTAGAGACAGCTTCCAGATAAGCTAAAATGCTTTATGGTCTTCTCAAGCTTTCCTCTTTAATACTTAACATATTATAATCATTGCTCTAATTTTTTGACAAAATTTCATACATTTGTGGTATCACACCTTACATTTCGCTAGGCAGCCAGTCCTGTATATCAGCAGGCTCTGTGTTTACAGATTTAAACAACCTCAGGTAAAAAAAAATATTAAAGGAAAAGGAATTGTGTTTGTATTGAATGAGTGCAGACATTTCTCCTGCCATCATATCCTGCTTAATACAATATAATAATTGTTTGCATAGTATCTGTATTACATTGGGTACTCTGAAGAATCTAAGTATTTAAATTATTTAGGGACATGTGCATGGATTATATGTAACTGCTATGCCATTTTCTATACAAGACTTTTGGCATCTGCAGATTTGGGTATCTTAGAGGAGGGCTCCTAAACAGTACCCACAGGGGACTGTGTGCATACGTTGTGATGAATTGCGTCAGCCTCATTACCACGCCCATCCCCCTCACTTGGTTTTCTTTGGTGGGATTATTGAGATCGATTCTCTCATCAACTTTCAAGTATAACATGTGTTAACTCCAGTTTCTGTGCTGGTCCATTGATCCCCAGGATGTTCATTCTGTACAGCCCAACACCTTTATTTTCATGTCAGATTTCATTGTTTTTTTTTTAAATAATTAGACAGTGGTTTAAAACAAAGAACAAAAGTGGGGCTTGGGGAGATGTCTCAGTGGGTGAAGCATTTGATGTACAGGGACAAGGACCAGAATTAGGATGCCTAGACACACACACACACACACACACACACACACACACACACACACACACATACTCACCTGTGCGCACACACACACACACATGCATACCCCTCACACCCAAACATGCATATATGTACACACATTCACACACATACACATGCCCAAAAAGGGGGGGGTATTGGATTTGGAAAAAACCATGTGCTTAATGGGCCCTGCAGGGTATAAATTTCAACCAAGTATTTTTGTCCAAACATTGTATCAGTTAATCTAGTTAGAATGATGTGGCCAGCACTTGGCCATCTCTCCTGTGGATACTTGTTTATATTTTAGCTGCTAGGTTATGAGCAACAGGCAGCATGTCCACTCCTTTAGTCTTGATTCATGGTGAGAAACCATTCTGAGGAAGACACTAGGGAACATCAGCAGACACAGCCTAAGCCCAGGCTTTTACTGTGAGCTCTGTCCGCTAGACTCCTGGGACTGTGTGAACACTGGCAAGGAGCAACCTTCCTTATGGGATGAGTTTGGGTGTGCTCTGCTAGCCTTAGAGTTTTAGAGACTAGATTTTATTCTGGGTGTGTGTGGTTCAGATCACTGACCCCTATCTGTTTAAGTAGTATAAAAGGAAGAATTTTAACTTGCATATAGTTACAAGGCTAGTATATCGGACATGTTTTAGTTTTAGCCTTCCAATTTAATAAAGTTATCACCTCACCAAATGTCTTGCAAGGTGTTTATTCTTTTTCTGTCAGCATCTGAATGTCTCACATGACCGAAGTGGTTCAGGACATTAGAAATAAGGAACGAAATGAGATATGAGCCCAACTTCAAGAGAATTGGGAAATATAAGAAATATATCTAGATTAAAATAATGTATATTACAATACTGGTTTCAAAGCATGATGTGGAATTGATGTTAGGTTTGCTATTTAATGCTTTGGGCTTGTTTTCATCACTTTTTCTAAAGGTTTCCAACTCTGTCCTTTCTAACTTCAAAAGACACTGAACGGCGTATATTTTTCACTATAAATTGCTTACTTTGTAATTTCGCATTGTGTGTGTGTGCTCTGCTATTTCTGATTAAAGCAAACCTTGGCTTTGCCCTCAAGGGCTTAATGTCTGTGTCATTTATCAATGGACTTTGATTTTTTTTTCTTCCTTGGTGTAGTGTTACCTACCTCACGTTATTGCTGTGTACTGTTTTCAGAATTTGGTGTGCATCCGTGTGCTCAGTGTTACATCACACCCCTAGAGTAGGTTAGGGTTAAAGATGCTGAGTGACCATACTGTGCACTGAAGCAGTAAGTGCGCTGTAAAATGCTCACTCTTCTCCCATCATTTCAGAATAGCTTTTTCCACTTTTTCTAGTAAGCTGAACATGAAACGTTTTTGCCTTATTAAGGACCTAATAATACATGTTTTTTTTTCTGTTGCTTCTTTGTATTAAAGCCTTGCTCATTAAAAATCTGTGATGTCCCTGCTTTATTATCTTTGTCTATTCCAGTTTAAAAACTGATTGTTACAATAGTTACCCGTGTAGAGCAGCACAACCTGAGGGTAATGGTTGTCATTAGGAATTGGATGTCGACTTTTCCTTTTCTATAATTTTTTGTGTTTTTTCCCCCACTCTACCCCTACTTAACCCTGAGGTTCCCCTGTGTCTTGGAGGAGGCATATGGCCACTCCAATAAAGCTGCCTTGAGTCAGAGACAAATCACTGTGGGAGCTGAAATAGAAATTGGAAGGTTTTATTTCCTTGTTTGTGTCTTGCTGCCACAACTAGATTTTAAAGATGTGATATTGCTGCTAGTCATTGCATTCGAAGCTATTCATTTAAAAAAATTATTTCATTAGATAGAGGCTTATGATTGGTAATAAAAAAAATGTTCTTTAAATTGTCATCTTTTCTCTTTGCAGTTTTGAGAAACGGTGCTTGGGAAATTGTTCACTGGGAAAAGGTATGCATTCGTTTTTATTTTGTTCCAGAAGAAATGCATAGAAGTGTACTTTATAGACATAATTTTTGTATGTATTGTAGGCAAATGTCACCAACTCCACTAATATAGAAGCTGTTTAGTAATTAATATAAAAATTTGTGGTCTCCACCTAGCTACATGCACTGAGCATTTCTGTACTCTTCCAAAGAGGCTATTCTTTTGGAAAGTACTGTCTAGAACATTTCTGTTTTATGGTATATTTTGAGTACTCTTTTCATAGATTTTACTTACTTGGTTTTGTAAATTTTGTTTTAATCATCTACTGTCCAAGTTTTAAAAAAAAAATCAATCGAGTTCTGATATTTCACATTTGCACGTTTTAGTTCAGATTTACAGAGTGAAATCATCCCATTCATGTATGAGTACTATTTTAAGAAAAGTGGTCATTCAAACTAAACGTCATTTTCTAAAGAAGCAGGAGTCGGTTCTGTGCTTCAGAGGTAGATCTGCTAGCTGGACCAACGTCCGCCGCAGCGTTTAGTGAGTGGAGTCATAGTTTGGCCAGTGTGACCCGGGTGTCCGCTCTTGTTAGGCCTTATTTGTAAAAGGTAAGCAGTGATGCCTGTCAGTGCTCATTTTAGTTCCAGAGCTTGGAAACCCCGGTCATCCACAGGGATAGCCGTGGTGGCTCATTAGACGGCCTTTTGGAGACCACTGCAGCCGACACTAGACGTGTGTCTCACAGGACAGTATCTTGCAGGGACAACCAAAGTGTTGTCTGCTGCCGATTCCTTCACACTCCGTTAAAGTCCACGCACTCAATTCTCCCTCCTGACATCCATGGTCACCTCCCGTCTCTTCTCAATGAGAAACTAATTCCATTTTTTATTTTTACATCAGTGACTAGACGAGGAACTGACGTCTCCTCTTCCAGAGACATGGAAACTCACATCTCTCCGCTTTCTGGTCTTTGACACTAAAGTAACAAGGAGGAAGACACCTTCAGGGTGTTGTATTCTTGGGGTAATCAGCTCTGTTTCAGAAGAATGAAGCAGAAAACCAAACTGCTGAAAACTTTCAGGAGTAACTTGCTCTTATGGGCTCATCTGGTACTTGTGGGTTTAGACATTTTACAGAGAAGACAGATGGGATATAATCAGATACAATGGATTGAATCTGGGTGTATGACATTAATAGGGTTGTCGGTACAGTTAACAGAAAGGCGCATTTTTGAAAAGTACTGTATCAGGTGGGTTTTTTTTTTTCTTTTTGCCTAGACTTTTTTTGCTTATCAGGCAATGACTCTCTTCTGCTCCATTGTAAAATTAACCTTCAAATTTCCGTAACGACAACCATTATTTTGATGTTTTGCTAGTCTACATGGATTATTGTAACTTTGTTTTTATTTTTTATTTTTTTTATTTTTTTATTTTTTTTTTTTTTTGAGACAGGGTTTCTCTGTAGCTTTGGAGTCTGCCCTGGAACTTGCTCTGTAGACCAGGCTGGCCTCGAACTCAAAGAGAACCGCCTGCCTCTATCTCTTAAGTGCTGGGATTAAAGGCGTGCACCACCACCACCACCCAGCTCATTTTTAAATTTTTAATAGACAAAGACAATAAATCACTGGCTATGATTACCCATAATGATAACATTGTTTGTCATTCTTGAGATCAGGGCCAAACTTCACGTGCATATTCCATATTATGATATGAAAAGATAGAATTTAGATTGATGCCAAAAAGCCACCCAGCTAAAAAGAGCTGAAGTTATTTAGTAGTTATAACTAGATAATTACATTCCCAGAGTTGGTTCAGTGATGAATTCAAGGTTAACATACAAAACTAACAATATTTTGATGTTTGCAGTATTGTTAGGAAACAGAAAAAGGAGATCTCAGTCCTACTGATATGTGGGATGCTTACAAACCAAATCTATGTGACCTGTAGAAAGAAAGCAATGACCTCAAACTGGGGAAGTCTTCCCAACTCAGCTTCTTGAGCCCTGGGACCACAGGCGTGTGCTGTTACACCAGCCTCGCCTATGTGGCTCTTTAACATCTAAAGAAAAGCTGCTTTCTTTCTCACCGCCCCCAAAAAAGATTCAGGTTAATGCACACATGTATGTTCTCTCAAAATTAAAAATGAGAGATCACTTATTTCAAATTATTAATATAACATAATCTCAAAGAAATTATCATTTGCCTTAAAAGTCTGTTTCAAAAATAGATATTAACAAATAAAATAGAAAAAAAATCTAGTGTCCCAAAATGAGGCATTTTCGATATTTGGTAAGTGAGGCAAAATTGCAGATTGACAGGGTCAAGAAATAATACTTGAATATTTAGATTACATTTAAATCACGATTTGTGGAAAATTAAATTCCATCTGACTAAAAGAATTCAATGTTAAAATGTTGTTTTGAAATATACACTAATAGAACAAAGATTTTTAATAAGTATTTGGGGAAGATCAGTGTCTCCTGATTATGATTATATTAATTTTAAACCTATACATAAGAAAAGATGTCACAGATAACTGGGGAATATATTAAATATTGGCACCAACCAGAACAAAAGATTCACATCATTATTCTTTAAGCAAAAAATCAAAGTCTGTAATAAGCAAGAAGAAATATTAACTAGACTTGGTATGATGGCCAACCAACAGAAGTTGTAAACAAAAGAAAGTTGATGTTTCATTCATGAGAAACTTATATTCCAGAATTGTTATTTTATATTGCCGTAATATGTCATTGTGGAGTAGTAGTTGACTGTTCATGATGAAAACCATATAGAAGAGATTCTGATCACTTATAGATAGTTCCTCTCTACATGAAGTGGGAGGGAGTTTACATATGCAAAAATGTTTTCATAATATTTAATACACATCCAATAGCAAAAAGACAAGTACGTTACAACATCCTGCACCCACATTTCATGATAAGTAAAGCTTTAATTATGTATGCTTTGATGACACAGAAAATTTATACATCCATCCAATAAATATTTATTAAATGTATGTGCCAAGCAGTGAGTGAGCTCATAGCCCGTAACAGAACATGTAGCGGCTCCTATATCAGAACATATAATCACAGGTTCAAAGAATAGGCCTGCGTATGCTGCGCTTCCAGCCATGTTAAAAATGGTGGATTGAGCGAATGGCAGACACAAAAGCAGACTTCCTTGTTGGCTTGGCCATGTTGCTTGTTCAGGTCTTGTCCTTGGTTCATGTGATACTTTGTACAACAAAAAATAATCTTAATATACTAAACCAATAATGTCATCCACCTGCCAGCGTAATATGAAAAACCCTCATGCAAATGGACTTTGCTTCGGATACTTTCACTGCAATTCTAAGCATGTGGAGGCTTTTAATGGTCCTCAGAGGACCTATAGATTTGTCTCCGTGTATCTACTCATCACAGAACACCAACAGCTCTCAGGAGTTAACGGCCCAGCCCTCTAGATTGCCATGAAGAGGTTTCTCGGTTACAAAGGTGAAGTTTTAGGAATCTGATTTGAAAAGAAAGCGCCCCGCCCCCATATGAACCTGTATCTCTTGAGACATAAGCATCTGGCCTCATTGCTCTTACCACAACACAAAGGCCAGTTTTTTACTTTGCCACGCAGAGGTCACTGCTCACGTTTTTGAGACAGGTGCTGGTAGAGAATTTAGGTGAATGATCTTGAAACCAGTGCATAATTGGTTTGTTGGGAAGCATACTATAGTGAGCTGTGTGCATATCTGTGTGCATATCACTTTGCAAAACTGTTTAATGCGTAAGTTCCCACCACAAGGTAGATTTCTCTGCATGAAGACCATCTTTTAAAATTCTTGAATAAAAAATACACATATATTGTTACCTAGAATTAGAAATAGTTTGGTTTTTTTGTTTGTTTGTTTGTTTGTTGGCTTTTTTCTAGACAGAGTTTCTCTGTGTAGTTTTGGTGCCTGTCCTGGAACTCACTCTGTAGACCAGGCTAGCCTCGAACTCACAGAGATCCACCTGCCTCTGCCTCCCGAGTGCTGGGATTAAAGGTATGCGCCACCGCCACCCGGCTTGATTTTTAAATAAGTCCTTTATAGTTTGATACTTTTTAACCCCCTTTTCATAATCCTTGATCATAATTGCTCATGTCAGTGGCTTGAGGAAGTTCAAGGTGATGGATTGAGAGCCCTAAAGATTTCCTTCACGGCCAGGCGGTGGTGGCGCACGCCTTTAGTCCCAGCACTCGGGAGGCAGAGCCAGGTGGAGCTCTGTGAGTTCGAGGCCAGCCTGGTCTCCAAAGCAATTTCCAGGAAAGGCACACAAAGCTACACAGAGAAACTCTGTCTCAAAAAAACAAACAAACAAACAAACAAACAAACAAAAAGATTTCCTTCATGTCCTCCAATTGGACCTGTGGTCAGAGAATGTCCTCCACCACAGCCTCTCCTTCCTTCTTTCTGATTCTCTTATACTGGAAAGGAGAATGCCATGGTAAGAAGCCAGAACCAGATGGAGAGAAAGCTGCTAGAGTATCTTTGAGAAACTGCTCTTAAACATCGGCAAGTAAGGGAGGTCCCTGTTTTTCTCACATCTTGAGAATTCCTGGAGCACCGGGTAAGCGCTTGGCTTTCCCAGGCTGCTGGAGGCACCGCAGTGCACAGTGTCGCATTTTCTTCGGTTTAATAGTCCTGAGCCCTTCTGTTGTCTTGCAATGAATAAAGAAGTTGGAAAGCACTGTGGCCACTTAGGACTTTCCTTAAGTCAGATGCTCCCACCTGACACTCATGGAGGTAATGCAGCCCCTGGTTTTATGAAGCATGTAGTTTAATTGGAGGAAAAACATTAGCACATGGGGGGTGATTTGAAAGTAATTAAATGGCATTCGGGGTGGCATTCCCTCTAAGTGCCTCGATTGCAGAGCATTTGTTGATCATACTCTTCTTGTCCTTGCTTCTCAGTTAACTGGCACTGCACATTTTTCAGGGATAGCATATATTTATGCTTACTAGTTTTATAGTTTTTTTTCTTTCTTTTTTTCTTTTCTTTTCTTTTTTTTTTTTTTTTTTGTATTTTCACCCTCTTTTGAAGTAATGGGTGTTCAATTCCAGCATCCTTGTTATTTGGCACTTTTAGATAGTCCTCAAGGCAAGTTTCAAATAAAGTGATTTTTTTTTTTAAGAGCGTACCATCCAGCACTTTCTTACTTGAGCAACTAGTGTTCATACTGTAGATTATAAGATGTCCCTCTCCAGCTTTCCCTCACCTGTTTCTCCCAACAGATAAAATAGAGCACACTGACCTCATCTGTAGTGATTCCCTATAATGAGTCCCTCCAAGGAAGCAGGGGCCAGGTATTGCTGAGTGGGAGATGCACTGTTTGCCCAAAGCTATTTGCCAAAGGCAGTAAGAACACCGACAGATTACTTCTAATAGTTTCTGGCCACAACAGAACTTTAATTCATCTTCATACCATGCTCAGGTATTTGAATTATAATGATAGTCTCATTACAGTTATTCAAATATTGGGCTAGGTGATAGGTGTGGATTTGAGTCTCCACTTTTTCACTCATCCTCAACATGTAACTCAGAAACTTAGGCTCTTAGATGTTTTCTTCCACTCCAAATTATAAATTAAAGTGACTGCTTTTTGCGTAAAGGTCATTGTGAAGAGGAATCATCGCAGAGATGATCAATTCTTCACTTGTACTGAAACATCCTTAAGTAGGATAGAGGTTTCAGCTAATAGGTTCCTCCTTCTTATTTTTGTGTCAAAGAGAGAACATTTAAGAAGTTGAGATGTCGGGCTGGAGAGATGGCTCAGAGGTTAAGAGCATTGACCGCTCTTCCAGAGGTCCTGAGTTCAATTCCCAGCAACCACATGGTGGCTCACAACCATCTGTAATGAGATCTGGTGCCCTCTTCTGGCCTGCAGTCATACATGCTGTATACATAATAAATAAATAAATCTTTAAAAAAAAAAAAAAAGAAGTTGAGATATCAACCAAGTAGGTATAATTGTTCAATAAATTTTATAAAGATAAGTAACAGATTAAAAACAAATATACATTTACCCCTTAATAATTTTATGTCATTGTGAACATTAGAATGGTTTTTTTTTATTCTGTGCATTAATACAATGGGTTGTATATTTTTTTTTACTATCTTTCCATGCAGATAATTAACCAATTCCCAGTTTTCTTTCAGGTAAATGTTGGAGATATAGTTATAATAAAAGGCAAAGAGTATATACCTGCTGACACTGTCCTTCTCTCATCAAGGTAGAGACACCTACTGATGCTCAAACAGTGTAGAGGATGGTTTCTCTACCCTGCATTGACCTTGTGATTTCTCCAAGGAAATAAAGAATAAACGAAGAATTTTAAACCTCTCATGATTTTTAATTAAGCATTTAAAAACTGATTGGCTTCATGTTTGCCGTATAGAAGAAGTATCGGGTACTACATAGCCCAAACTTGAAGGTCTCCGCTTCCTCTGGCTACATCCAGATCCTTGTGGTGTGTGTGTACCACTAACTCTGTCTAAGATTTCCTATCATTTGCCTTATGCCATCCATGGAGTGGGCTCTGTGAATTTTGTCTTTCAGTCCTCATTCCTTTATGGTGCAATAATCATCTCTTGCAAACTTCCCTATTCCTTATGGTGAAAGGGTACAAGAAAATGGATGAGTGATTTCTTTTTGTCATTGTACCTTTCTAAATGGTACGGTTATCCAACCCAAAATGAGTACTCTATTCTTTCCTTTCCATCTTTTCTGTTGCTGAAGTTAGATCATTTTTGTTGCATTCACATTTAAGACAGTTGTGAATCAGTATTCAGAACATATGGCTTTAGGATTAAAAACTGTCACACTAGTCCTGGTGTAAATTTAGGATTTAAAACCTTAAAACTCGTCCTAAAATAAATTAAGAAGAAATGTGGTTTTTAATATTCTTGAGGTTGTTTATCATCATTTCCTTGGACAGTTTGATTTGTAAAATCCACATAAAAATATGGACAGTGTCCTTTTTTCAAAATCTATTTAATCAGGTCATGGTTTGAAATGATTGAATTTTTGACAAGTTAGTGAATCGTAATCAGGAAACCAGTAGTTCCTTGGCTATTTATAGAAACAGTTATTCAGGGATTTGAAGTAACTCAGGGAATTTTGATTTTCTATTTTATAGCTGACATCTTTGTATAGCACAAATGACTGTTTTTAAGTCAGACTTTCTGTTCTTGGTTACTTTTGTTCATAACTTTGTCAGAGAGTTGTAGCTAGAGTTTTCCTGCCTTGCCCACAGTCAGGACAAATCTCTCTCACCCGCCAGTCCCACAGTCGCTCAGACCCGACCAAGTAAACACAGACTTATATTGGTTACAAACTGTATGGCCGTGGCAGGCTTCTTACTAACTGTTCTTACAGCTTAAATTAATCCATTTCTATAAATCTATACCTTGTCACATGGCTCATGGCTTACCGGCATCTTCACATGCTGTTTTTCATCGTAGCGGCTGGCAGTGTCTCTCTGATTCAGCCTTCCACTTCCCAGCTTTATTCTCCTCCTTGTCCCGCCTATACTTCCTGCCTGGCCACTGGCCAATCAGTGATTTATTTATTGACCCATCAGAGCAACACATTTGCCATACAGAACATCCCACAGCAGAAAGTGTTTCTAAAATAGAACTATTTGCGTATTGGCTTGACTTGGCTATGTGTGGTGACCAAGTTCACAGGTGAGCTTGAGACAGCTTGAAATTAAAATAAGAACGTCACTGAAAGTTCTGTGTTTCATTGACTTTCAATCTGAAATGAGAAGACTGAAATTTTATCATGTAGCCACAGAAACTAGAGCAACTAGGGCTTTAATTCAAGGCCAGGCAGATTCTTGGTATGGCTTTTTCACACCCTCCCTGAAGACTTCTCAGGATACAAGGGCTTACCCTCCTATACTCTCTAAAACACAATCTGTTCATTATACTTCATTAATTATTAAATAACTCCAAATGTTGCAGTCATGCCCCCTAACTGCCTAAGACAGACATCTGTGCAGCTTTCCATTAAAGTTAATATAATAGTCAACCTTGAAAACATTTTGGAATCATAACAGAGTTACTTTTGTAGTGGGTGAGAGAAGGGGATTAATGTAGTATACTTATTTTTCAAATAGCTAACACATAATTTTAAAATTATTTCTTTGCTTATTTGATAGCAGTAAACATAGAGTTGACAGCAAATTGAGGAGTTTTAAAAAAAGGAAATCAGTAAGATTAAAATAACTATAAAATTTTTTATTTCATTTGATAAGAAATACATGTAAGCTCTAAAATATTAACTTTTCACGTTAGAAATTGAAAATTGGGCTGAAAAATCAAATAAGTGTCCTTTGGATATTAAATATTTTCATTTCCCTTCAGGCCTGATCAAAATAAGTTTTGAAAAAATCGGCATTAGACATTTTTATTAACATGAATTCCTTTCTATAATAATTTCAAACCTTCTGTCTCTTTTGTCCATTTGTTTGGTTTTTATTTTCTCTGTTATTTGTTTCTTTTCTCCCCCCCCCCCTATTTTAATTATTTTAAACTGGGACGCGTAGGTGGCGGTGGGGGAAATAGTGAGAGTGACCAATGGGGAACACCTCCCAGCAGATCTCATCAGTCTGTCCTCAAGGTCAGAACCGCAGAGTGGTACAGGGTGTGTGCATGTGGGTCCTCACCTTAAACCAAAGAGCAATGGCGCCCAAATGCGGTTCAGCTGGATCTCTGCCGTGAAAGTGTAGGCACGGACATTCCTAGATGAAGTGCATTAGAGATATTTTAAAGGCGCTTTATGAATACAGTGCTGGATGCTATTTGTCCCTCCACTGGGCAGACTGAACTCCTCTTAACCATAGGAGTCCAAGAGATTTTTTTTTTTTAACTTCCTATGCACTAGTCACGTGTTTGAACAACATGCCTCAACTTTAAGGCTGTAGTTACTAACTCTCCAGCATATTGTTTTGAAAGGTGTTAAGCTTTTCATGAAGCGATCATTGAAAACCGATTACACTTTAAGCATGTTTTCCTATTTGCGTATTTTTAAAATTTTCTACAAGTTCTGTGGAATTTCTGCAGTGACTGTGACTAAAATTTGGGCTTGTGTAGGGTTTAGAGAGGACCCCTGCACAAGGCTGGATGTCGTACATTTTTGTGCTGCATGCTTTGGGGATCAGTCTCTCTTCCGCCTGTAACTTGTGAGCCAGTGCAGATTGCTGTGGTCCGTGTCCGCTGTCTGTCCTGTGGTGTGCATCTTGTTTCATTGTTTCACTTACTAATCCAAAAGCTTGCTTTGCCTCAGACTGTAGTTTGTGTCTTGGATGTTATCGTAACTTGCTGACGTATGTATGAACGAGCTAGCATGAGTCCCCGACTCTTCTGCTTCTTCACGGCCCTGTTAGAGCTACTGCAGTCATAACGGTCTCAAATCAGCATGGAGAGTGCTCCAAATTGGGGTGTATTTGTTGGCCTCCCGTTAAGTAGAAGTCAGCCATTTAAACTTCCTAGTTTCTTAGTCATTTAAAGTTCTACACACGCTGTTGCGTATGGACATTCTAATTATTAGAATTAGAATGTTTACTCTCATTTTCATATGAGACTGGCTTTGGATAAGTATATTTGTTAGTAACATTTGAATATGTTTTACTGCCTAGAAAAAGAATTAATGGTCTCATTCAGTATATTGTCACCATTTTGTTGTTGTTGTTAGCAGAGAAATGTGTTTTATGGTTTTAGAAACCATTTATGTTTCAAATGAATATGGGGAAGTTAGAAAGTTGGACAGTTGCCAGAGTGAGAATAACTATCATGACCATGAGTTAAAAATATTTTTTTGGAATAATTGAGAGTGAAAATATAAGTATGAAGAGATTTCTCAGCTTGGGAAATAGCAGCCTATATGAAAGAAAGCTCACAGGGAAAAACTGGAGAATATGCAAAGTTACTTCAAAATGAATCCATAAAATCTGATTGATGTTTATGTCTTTAAGTCACTTTTCTTAACTTCAGGGTGACAAAATTAAGCTAAATGCCCATTTCTAGCACTTAGGGAAGTTGGTTTTACACATGTACAAATTGGAAGTTGATTAAAAAATTCCAATATTTGTGACTTATAAGTTTCTTTTATATTAATAGTTATTTATCAGATAGCAAGCTAGGCTTATTATGGAGCCAAGTGTTAATGAGATTGGTTTAACTTAAGAATACTCTTTGGGTTATGTTCAGAATGTCTTTCTGTAGAGTTGAGGATTAAATTTACAATCTGTAGCCGCCAAACAAAAAGTATGAGTCTGTATGTAAGTGGAGAACACGATCCCCAGGTCACCACATCCAGAATTCACTTACAACACTCAGATGTGGCAGCTTCGGGACGTGGAGCATTACAGCTGGGTGGACTGACTTCAGCTTTAGTATCTTTTTGCTTCAAACGTCTCAGTCAGGCTGGATTGACAGACCAGTCTATAAAGTGCCTGCTTGTAAGCAATGAGGACCTGAGTTCAATCCCTGAGAGAGAACCTGCATGAAAAAGCCCAGGTGTGACGGTACACTTGTAAGCCCACTGCCAAGGAGATAGACACAGGCAGATCCCTTGAGCTCTCTGACCAGTTAACCCTGGTCTGCTCAGCAAGTTTGAGGCCAGTGAGAGACCCTGTCTCAAAAATGCATGGACAAATTTCTTAATTAAAAAAATAGAAAAGAAAAAATGCATGGACAGCACCTGAGGACTGGTAGCTGAGCTTGTCCTCTGACCTCCACACATGTACATACGTGCTCTCCCACACATATTATGTACCTGGCCACACATGAACATGCACACAGAGACACGCACGCACGCACACGCACACACACCCCTCTCAAACAAGTTTTTTCTCAATAGGCCAAAACATATAAAGTATAATGTCCCTTTCATTGTAGAATACATCCTTTAAAAGTAGCTTTAAGTTTTTAATAAGTATGTGGTCTGTGTGATCTTGTCATCACAGCTAAAAGATTAAAGTAGTAAGTACAAGCTCGTTGAAGGAACAATCTGGAAGTTTTTAATCAACCATTTTGCATAACCAATTTACATGTGGGCCGTGAGCATGAAGCCTGACTGGACATTCTGAGCTGGAGATAAATCTAGACACAACCCTGCTTTACACTTCAGAAACAGTCTGTGTTGTGTCTATATGGATAAGCCGTTTAAAAACAGTGTGGCTCCTCATTACGTTATCTTGAAGACCATCCCTGAGTGTTGTCAGGAAATGGCTTTTTGGGTTCTCCTGGCTGAAAGGCTGATCCATGAGTGTCGTGCATGATGAGTAGCTCTGCCTCAACACCGTCTTGCTGTTAGAATGAAAATCATCAAGGAGCCAGGTGACGATAGCGTTGTCTAGAACTGTTGGCTTTAGTGAGTGTGAGTTCTTAAATCAGTGGCAGTTGGTACCTTCCTTCCCTTCCCCCACTAAAGCTTCGTGTTTTCCAATTACGACTCACAGTGAGCCCCAGGCCATGTGCTACATCGAGACATCCAACTTAGATGGTGAGACCAACCTGAAAATCAGACAAGTAAGTTCTGCTGTCGGCTCATAGTCACTGCTTTATCATATGTGTTTAAGACCCTCTAGCTGTCTAAAAGTGATTTTGTCTAATTACAACTATTTTCAATTTGAACCATTGTGAAAAATGTCTCATAAACTGGTAGAAGTGTTGTGGGAGCCAGATTTACTGTACTGGTTAAATATGACCAATCATGAAATATTATTTATAATACGTTAACCATTTTGTATAATAGCCAATGCTTGAATGATAATAATAGTGGCAGTTCTCAATGCTTGTGTGTGTGTGTGTGTGTGTGTGTGTGTGTGTGTGTGTGTGTGAGAGAGAGAGAGAGAGAGAGAGAGAGAGAGAGAGAGAGAGAGAGAGAGAGAGAGAGAATGAGAATGAGAATATATACAGGTGTGCCCTGATTGGCCTCCACTCACTATAGAGGCCAGGCTGGCCTCAAACTCACTGAGATCCACCTGCCTCTGTAAGTGCTGGGATCAAAGGTAAGTGCCACTATACAGTGTTCTAAGTCCTTTGACATATTAACTTGTTTTTCTTAGTCCCAGTTAGTATTAGGTTTGCCATACTGAAAAGCCCAATTTTTCATTGCGCTTCAGAAACATATTTATCTTGGAGATTTGAATGACTTTATATTTCTATATTTGCTCTTCATGCTGTGAAACATTGCACCAAACAACTGTAAAATTTTGTTTTTAAAGTTTTAAGGGGGGGAGGGATTAAAATATATACCACTGGCTCCTTGCTGAGTGATAACAATGTCAGTGGGGTGTGTGGACTGTAGTAGAACTGGATGTCGTGAGGGAACCAAACTCAGATGTCTAAGAAGATGGACGGCCTCAGTGCCTGTCTCTTCCAGCTGAGTGAAGAACGGCTTGGAGGTTCTCCCTCTCAAGGAGGGGCAGAGTAAGGGGCGGAGAAAAAAGGAAGGGCAGACAAAAGTGCTCTCCTTGAATGCAGACTGTGCTGGTGTTTCATCCCCTTCATTAGACTCGGGGTTCAGAGACTGGACAGCAGCAAATAGTGATCTTGACTTTTAGAAGTAAGTGGCGCACTGGGTACTTTAGAACTTTCATAAAAGTTATATTATTCTGTACTATGAGTCCATGGTCACATTGATAGGGAAGGTACCCCTACCTTATAGTTTGACGGCATTGTGTAAAGGAAGAGAATTATTTGCAAAATAGTGAGCTCCCTTGTCTGTAGGACCTTGCAGGGTGCCCCGCCCTCACAATACTTACTTAAAATACTCTCTGTTTATTTGGAATATTCCAACAGGGCTTACCAGCGACATCGGATATCAAAGACATTGACAGTCTAATGAGAATTTCTGGCAGAATCGAGTGTGAAAGTCCAAACCGACATCTCTACGATTTTGTTGGGAACATAAGGCTTGATGGACATAGGTAGGTAACCTCACCTTCACCGTGTCTTCCTGTACTCCGTGTGATTTTCCTCGGCTCTAAGTGTGAATACTCACTGGCAGCCTTTGCTTTAAGCATGTCTGTTTTCCAACTCATCTCCTTCTAAGGAGGCTGAATTCTGACTCTACTTATGTAATGCAACCAAAGGCACTCCCATGTTCCTGCCAACCCGGCAGTTAGATGTTTTCAGTGATATTCTAGGATTCTGGAATATTCTTTGGGGGTTAAATAACCTGTGGCTGTGTGTGTGTGTTTTTTTGTGTGTTTGTTTGTTTGTTTTTTCACTGAGATTCTTGCCATGAACTTTCCTTTCCAATGCCCATGACCATGGTCCTATGATCTCTGGACGCCTCGAGGAGTTCAGACTGTACCGAAACAGCCAGTTATTTTTTAATTTCTTCTGTATAACTCTCTGGTGTAACTCTATATGCGTTTTTTCTAGGCCATGCTATTACCTGTAGTCACTGTTATTTGTTACCTGATTCTCATCTTTCCTAACACTTCCTTATCACTTGTCTGAGTCATTCAACTAAAATTTAGTACATACCCAACAGCCTAGACCATTTACAAATATCACATAGTCACAATGAGCAAATCAGATATCCTTGCCTTTGTGTTTTCATTCATTCATTCACTCTAACAAAAATACCTTCAATTCAAAAATCTATGAGAAATCCACTGCTCATGGATCTGGAAGAACAAGGCACCAAATTTGGTGTCTAGTAAGGAAGTGTTGCACCCTGTGTCCTGGCGTGGTAGAGGCCTTTGGGCATCCTTTGTAAGGTTTCAGTCCCAGTCACAAGAGCAGAATTCGTGTGTGTGTGTGTGTGTGTGTGTGTGTGTGTGTGTGTGTGTGCTGCATATGTGTATAAAAAGTGTGTATATAGAGACCATGGGTCAACCTCAGGTATTATTCCTCAGGAGCCAGCCACCTTGTCTTCTGATACAGGGTCTTGCACTGGTGTGAGCTCACCAAGTAGCTGGCTGGCTGGCTGGGGAGAAGCCTTGGGATGGCCCTGTTTCCCCATTGCTGTGCTGGAATTATAAGCACACACCAATACTTGGTGGTGGTTGTTGTTTTTTTTTTTAAATATGAGTTCTGAGAATCCAGCTAGGTCTTCATGGTTGTACAGTAGGCAACTTACTGACTAGGCCATCCCCCCAGCCCCATGAGTACAGAAATTTCAAGATTTAACCACCCCTTTCCCAGGAAACCAGCATCCTAAGTGCCACAATATTAAAGATAGGATTTCAATATGTGACGATTGGAGGGACCCTAACACATACCACAGAATCTCGTGAACTTACTTTCTTCTTACTTCATCTACTTTAAGTAGATGAAGGACAAACAGAAATAAAGGGATAACTAAGAAAATTTTATCCTTTATTAATTGTTTTAAAAGCAATGAAGCCTTTGGGAAATACAGCATAGGACTGTATTTCCTATGTGAGGTGAAGAAAACTCTTAGATAAGGAAATTTCTTTAGGAGGAAATCTCTCGGAGTGGTTGAAGTCAGCCTCCTTTAGGTGACATTTGAACATTGGTGATCAGGAGACTAGGATCTTAGTCACTTGAATATCTAGAAGTAGAAGATTCTGGACAGATTAAAAATAGTGCAAATCACTGTGATTGGAGGAAGAGAAATTGAGGTGAGAGCCAAAGGATAATAATGGACCAGATCATATAGGGCTTTGTAGGCCATTATAGGGTGTTCTGAGAACACTTGGGATCCATGAGTGAGTTATGAAAGGGAACCATCATCCCTTTAGTTTTGGACTTAAAAAGTTTATGGTGTCTATTCAGCACTGAATATTTGTCTGAACTTTATGAGTACTTCACATAGATATTTAAACTCATTGGGGCTGGAAAAATCATTGAAATTGAAAGAATATAGACGGAATAATTAAAAGACCTAAAGACTGTCTAGCATTAGAAGGCTGAGAAACGAGCAGGGACTAGAGGCCAAGTTCATGGAATAAAACCCAGGAAAGAGTAAAGAAACTTCCAGGAAGAGAAGGAGGGACAAAGTTGGGTCAGCTGTCACTCATGACCAACTGCAATGTAGCTGAACATTAACATTTGGGTTTATTGAGTGGAGATCACGGCCCTTAACTAGAACAGGCTGCGCCTGATGAGGTTGAGCCTGACATCATAGAGAAGAATTGACTATAGCAAGCATAGGCTTCTTTGTTTGTTTGCTTGTTTGTTTGTTTGTTTGTTTGTTTGTTTTGAGACAGGGTTTCTCTGTGTAGTTTTGGTGCCTGTCCTAGAACTCACTCTGTAGACCAGGCTGGCCTTGAACTCACAGAGATCCGCCTGCCTCTGCCTCCTGAGTGCTGGGATTAAAGGCATGCACCACCACCACCACCACCACCACCACCACCACCACCACCACCACCACCACCACCCGGCTAGCCTAGGCTTCTTTATCAAGTTGTATTGCAATGCAGGGCACAGAATTGAGGCAGAAGCAGGCCAGAAGGGTGGAGTGTTGTCTGTCCCACTTCTCTTTCCTGTCTTCATCTCCTCCCTTCCTGTCCTACCTCCTTTACACAATAAACCTTGTCTACCAGATGGGTGTGGTGGCCGGGTAAGCATCAGCTAGATGTACTGGTTCAACCAGCCAGGCGAATGTTGCCAATGTCCTCACTACTGGAATATGAATGATGAAAGAATTAAATAAGGAACTAAGTAAATGACATGTGACATATACCCTGAACTGACACCCTCATCTAATCCACCAAAACTTTCTTATGATCTTTGAGGTAATTGTTAATTCTAAAATTTTCCAAGTAATCTTTTCCTTGAACATATGGTTATAGACTAATGATAGATTTGGCCATTTGTACAAGTATCATTTCTTAAGTCTGACATTTTTAACTGGCCGGCTTCCACTCCTTACCAACTTTTCATTAAATTGGTGCCAAGCAAATCCATGCCATGAAGAAAACTTCATATGAGGGTGCCAAGATTTAAGGAACTGGAGTTTTAGAATATGCTTAATTTTGTCAGAAAGGTCGAAATGAATGAGTGAGGCGGGTACTCCAAGAGGAGCAGGCAGGGTGGGAGACAGTGGGAAGCCATAAAAGTGCCTCAGATGTGGTACTGAGCACAATCAGCTTGGTGAGGGATGGTGGATACGTACGTGCCCTAGGGCACAATCCAGCAACTTCTCAAGTACCTTGTGGAAAGTGCTTTAGCCTCAGAGCCCCACCCCCACCGTAATCCCGAAGAATACTCCAGATGCTGACATATATACAGGAGCTGTCTGTGGTTTCAATATAGTTTTGTGCCCTGGAGGGTTCCCATAGTGGAAACTCAGCGCCCCCCAGTGTAATACTGCAGCTTGACTCAAAAATAAACCTCTTTTTCATATAAAAGAACCAGTCCTCAGGCATTTTATAAGCTGTCACAAAAAAAAAAAAAAAAAAAACCAGTCCAAGCTTCATTCCCATCCCAGCGGGCCCTAAGGACTGCTGTTGCATGTAAATGATGATGGGAGGAGTTGAAATACACTGTTTCCTGAGAACTCCTGCAGGGGCCGTTCTAACCCATACATCTGGGTTGATTTCACTGAGCCAGAATATAGTTCCTGAAAGAAGGTCCAGTGCCCAAACTGTCTCTAGCCTTAGAAGCCCAGTGAACCACCTCCACCCACCAGAGATGGAGGTTCCCAAGCTCAATGGCCTTTACCGATTGACAAATCCTGTATTCTTTATAGACTCCCATTGAAAATACTTTCCTTCTTTTCCTAGACGTTTTAAGTATATTTTTCTTTATATTGAACTTTTTTTTTTTACATTACTTTCTTGTTAAATGAAAACCTTGGTTATTAGGAATCTTTGAGCCATTCATTCAATTTTGGATCTTCCATTTCCATCAACTGACTCAATGCACATCTGTGATAGCACCTAACTCCGTACCACAAAGGGTAGCCTTAGAGGATACACACAGCAGACCCAACCTGGGCCTTATTCATGAAACTGTGGTTTAAATTCTAGGAAGCAAATAGCTTCAAAATGATTGCTATTTATGGGGAATGTGTTTGCAATTCTTGGAAAACTGACACTCTAATCCTGTAAAACGAATACTGTAAGGCCTTAGGTCTAGGCCCGTATTTCAGAAAGGGTATGGTAGTACCAGGAGATGGAGTGAGCTGTGGGTTTATTTTACCTTGTGGAGTTTTTGAGCCCTGGTTGTGTACAAAGTTGTTTGTAATTTAAATTGTGTTTGTGTGTGTTTATTGACAAAGCAAGCGCTGGGGTGTCTTATCAGGGCACTAATCACATCAGAGGGCTTCACCCTCATGAGCTCACCTAAAACTAACAGCCTGGCAAAGGTGTGACTACAAACGTCATCACGATTGGGGGTTGGAGCGTCAGCTTTGGAATATTTGAGGGATACTTGCATTCCCCAGGGAGAGTAAAGCTTTAGGAAATGGTCTGTATGGTCTTCAGGACAAAACCAACTTCTTCCAAAGTTATATTTGAAAATTATCATTGTTGGTAGGGAAAAAACATACTTCCTTTCCAAAAATAAAGTTTTAATAGTGGAGACTTTGATAACTGTGTAATGACTGTGCATTTCTTGAGCGTTTTGGACAATGTTATTTCTAATGCCAACGTACTCTGTCGCAGCACTGTTCCCCTGGGAGCAGACCAGATTCTTCTTCGAGGTGCTCAGTTAAGAAATACTCAGTGGGTTCATGGGATAGTTGTCTACACCGGACATGACACCAAGCTGATGCAGGTGGGACTTTTATCTCTGAGACCTTCTGAGACTAAGTCTTGTGGATGCATGATTCATCTCTCTTGGTGCTCTTGTCCCAAGCAGAGCAGACATTCCTTAGCCTCACACCACACACCCATATTGGGAACAAGGTGAACGAGACCTTGAAATTCCTTCCCCCAAGGTCCCCTGATGCATGAACTCCCAATGAATGGTGGTGTGTGTTGATCTTCGACACTTTCAAACAACTAGTGGGCACTTCAAGTTGCCTGTGTAGCAAGCGTCTGCATTAAAATATTTATATCATGATTTTATTATAATGCAATGATCAAAGTTTAAACTTGGAGTTTCTTCATAAGATTTGAAGAGAGGTATAAACTAAATGGCCATTTTTTTTCATGGCATTGCTATACAAAGCTGTTTTTGCCATCTACTTTCCTCCTGATGTTTATATACATCCATAGGAGCTTCAGCTGTCTGTACTCAGTAGTGCAACAAGTATAGAAAACTCACGTTGAAATGCTAATTGGAGTTCTGCTATAAGGACCAGTGTTCTGTGCATCATACAGGCATGAAGATGCCGTCATTACAAGTGATGGTTGGTAGTGCGCCTACCCTGGCCGTTGCTATAAATTCTGTCATTCTTCATTCATATTGGTTATGAGGGATTTCCTTTTCTGTCCTGAGGATGCTTGGTTAGCACAGATCTGGCATCACTACTGAATCATCACAGAGAGCAGAGAAACTTGCCTTGTTCTCTGCTGCGTAGGCCAGGCTTGCTTCACGGTCCTCCAGCCTCTGCTTCCTAAGCCAGCCAGCCTGCGTGCGCCACACCCAGTTCTCTGTTACTGATTATAGATGGTACAACTTGGATTACTGCTGTGTCCAGTAAAACAGTTGCTGAGTGGCACCAGAGAGCCTGTAGATGTTGAGGTGTTTAGATGTGGCAGGGCCATGGACCTTTTTTCTCTGCCTCTTTTCTAAGCAAAGGCATGAAGCAGATGCTGTGAAAAGACCTTATTTGCTTAAGCAGCCAAGGGCATCTTAACCTGCCTGATACAATCTGCAAAATGAATGTTACCCCCCACCCCCCATTATTTCATACCCTAGAAGAAGGTATACGTGGTGTAGTGGTCTTAAGAAAAAGAGGTGGCAGCTGTGGGCACCTTATTATACTTGTCATGTGTTTGGAACATGTTTTCAACTCAAGTCCACGTACTAGCTGTGACTTTGTCGCCCTCCTCGAATACTAGGAAAGCAGTGCTCAATTGTGCATTTTTACCATTTATTTTGCATTGTTTTGCAGAACTCCACAAGCCCGCCACTTAAACTCTCCAATGTGGAACGGATTACAAATGTACAAATTCTGATTTTATTTTGCATCTTAATTGCCATGTCTCTCATCTGCTCTGTGGGCTCAGCCATTTGGAATCGAAGGCATTCTGGGAAAGACTGGTACCTCCATCTCCACTGTGAGCAGTGAAATGCGGGCTTGCTTGTTTTCCCCCTTTGAGTTAGATATGCATTGCTTTACCATCAATCTTAATTTAGTTTGAGGAATGCCTCATTGTTTCAGAAAAGAAAACTTTGTGGCTAAGATAACTGGAGGTCTTATCTTCATTTTTCAATAGATTTCCAGGAAAAGTGTGTAAAATTTAGGTTCTCAAAACTTTAATGTACTTAAAAAACATACCTCCATTCCTTAGTGGTATAAAGTGCTCTATAAATAAAACCATTAACATGATACACAAAATAAAAACTGCCCTCTAAAATATACTAAATGTGGCAGTTAAACTCATTAAAGGAGATTATGTGTGGAGGAAATTATGAGTATTGAATATATTATGAAAACGTAATTTGCATGCTTTAAAAATGTTCGAACTGAATGTACTTTCTTTCCTTTCTTTCTTTTTTAGTGTGCTTTCCTTTGAACTCAGTAACAAAGTTTTATGTAAATGCTCATCTTGTTCCAGGGAGAGCAGTTTTAATGCTTCCGTCTGGAACATGTATTCTCTTGCTGTTCTGGTATTAATGTATCCCCTCTGGGTATTTCTAGGAAGTGAGCTTGCATTTCCTTGTGATAAATACTTAGTAAATACTTAATTTCCCCAAAGTGTGGAAACAAATTCCAGAACAATCTTACAGGAAAAACAAAAGCAAAAAGCAGATTTTAAAGCTGTTTTCATTACACTTATCTAATTTTTTATTACATTTAGTCAGTTTTGCAACTATTCCAAGTTATTTTATAATTGTTGATTTATTATTTCAGCATAAAAAATGTTATTACTGTAATCAATTTGTTTGTATATATTCCTTACAATATATTAGTCTTCCCTGTCTTATTTTCCTTATTGTGGAGGAAGAAGTTAATTTACTTAGGAGACCAATATACCTATGGATGAATAATGTCCCTGTAGCTAAAGATACAGCTAAGGGTTGTGCTTACCAACCATGTCCAAGGCCTCCTGGAGACTAGTGCTGGAAAGAGAAGAAGTATTCTTACAACTTGGATTGTTCTAGTTGCGATTGTGTTTGCTTTGAAACCAATGCTTTCAAGAATTCACATAGAAGTGTTTCCGCCCAATTGAAAATTTGTATTTACAAACCTTCAACCCTCCTACTATCTCTGAACTTCCTTATTGGAGCACAATTTGCAATACCAATAGCTAAAGCACTTTTCTTTCACACACACACACACACACACACACACATACCTCCCTAGAATGGAATAGGGTTTCTCTGTGTAGCCCTAAATGTCCTGGAACTCATTCTGTAGACCAGGCTGTCCCTGAACTCACCAGGCTGGCCTCTGCCTCTGCTGAGATTAAAGACACCATGCTGAGTTTTTTTCACTCTTTAATAGCATCATGGAGATCTTGATAGGATTAACATGCTGAATACAAATACAGCTGTCACTCTGTATCTTTGGAACTTGATTCTAGGACATGAGGAAAGGACCATAACCTGACAGATGTCCAAGCCCTTTATTTAAATGACCCAGTATGTGCACTACGTTTATTCTGTCATATAGTGTAAGTCATATCCAGATTACTTAATATACATGATGCGAAGTATATGTGGAAGTAGTTATTACACTGTATTATTTAAGGAATAGTAAGTCTGCACATATTAAGTTCAGACAGAATTTTTTCAGTCTAGACCTGGTTGAATCCCTGATGTGGGACCCTAGAGAGAGGGATGACAGAACTTTGATTCTGCACTGAAAGAGATGGTTGAGAATCAAGATGTTATTAGCAAAGTCTTCCTCGGCTTGTCTAGATTTGTTGTATAATAAAGGAAATTCTTAGGGTGCTCAGGTTTTCTCACTGCAGATATAAAGCTCTAAATGATGTTCTTCCTCCTCCCCAACAGATGGTGGCGCTAGTAATTTTGGACTGAACTTCTTGACTTTCATTATCCTTTTCAACAACCTCATTCCCATCAGCTTGTTGGTTACATTAGAAGTGGTAAAATTTACCCAGGCATACTTCATCAATTGGGTAAATATGGATTTGTATTACGTGTCATCTTCCTAAATATGTATTTTGTCTTTTTAAAAATTTAGTCTGATAGGGTCTTTTGATCTATGGAGGTTAAAAAAATTTAAGTATTAATTATGTGTTGTTTTTGTTGACTATATGATGGCATTTTTTTAAGCCTCATATAATTTTAGCATGGTCTGCTCAGAATCAGGCAAATGGATAACACCAGACATCCTGTGGAAAACTGGTATCTGGTTCAGGAAACCTGTTTGGGGACACACAGTGTCTATAGAGGAAGGAGACTTTGCATTTGGAATTGAAATATCTGTCTTGTCATAATTTACCACATAAGCAACTTTGTCTAGTCACTTGGCCTCCTAGAACTTCATTTCTGGACACTAACAGAAGGATGACAAGTTGTTTTTACTTGAACTTAATAGTATTTGTGCAGCTCAAGAACCTATTTATAGGCAAGGAGTTTTATAAGCAATCAAACACGTAACTGTGCGACTGTCAACATGATTGAGGAATCTGTTCATCCATCTAGATCATTTTTGACACTGTAAATGACTTCGGTGTGCATGGTTTTTCCTTTTGGATTATTATATTGATGTTTTTAATATTGGAGAGATGTATTAAACATCTGTTTTCTATTTTTCATCAAATATTTTTTTCAGTTTTATCTTAGTTAAAATTAATGAATTTGTGTAAATTATATCTTCAGGTATAATTTGCCAAAAAGTTGAATTTTTTGAGAAATTTTGATTTTGCTTTTTTATGTTCCAAACTTATCTTAAAGCTTTTGATATGAACAATATTGGGAGTCTAAGAATATAACCAAGGGTACATTTGCAGCTGTTCCTTGTCTTCTTGTGGTGAGTGATCTTGCTAAAATGTCAGCCTCTTTTCTTGTGTTTGATAAAAGATCAGTGTAATTAGGGATTTGAAATGAGCAGCGGGCATATTCACTTCACACAGGGAATATGTGCTGAAGAATTGAGCCTTATATACAGAGAAATTGAAGTTAATGAAGGGCTCTCACTCACATAAATAATAGGGTAAATGCACCATGAAGATCAAATGGCTACTTGAGTCCTTATTTTTTATGTGAATTTTCACAAAGTAGAATTAGCTTCAATAATCACATAATAGTAATGTTGAATGAGCCTGACAGGCTGTTGCTTTCTAACCACCCTCTTAACCAGCAGAGACTTTGGGACAGTCCCGATAAGCCAGTTTCCTCCTTGTGTGGAAATGAGATCAGTAACTGTCCCCTGGATTTTGGTTCTGGCTACTTGTCCTGTTATACAGTATGGATTTCTGAATGATAGCTTTGAAGACGTTTAATGTCAGCTGTCCTATCACACCTGCTCTTCTGTCGTGCCTGTCTCTCCTGACTCAGGCATCCTCCTCTCTTCTAGGGGGTCCTCATTTCATATGGTTTCCAGATTGATCTGTGTGTGAGCCCTCTCCTCTGCTCTCTCAACCCGACTCACTTGGCAAATGTCTGTCTTCCAACATGACATGTAAACTCAAAGCCTAATCCAGAAACAGAGACAGGAGAGATGTAAAAGCCAACAAACACAGCCCTAACTTGTTAATACAGTATTCTACTGTAAAAACTATTAGGTAATAGGGTTGGATAATGGGATCAGACCTCATGGTCACTGGGTACAAGGCAAGTTTGAAGAAATAGAAAATTATACCTTTTTTGGCTGACTGTCAAGTATCTGTAATAAAAGAAACTTAGCCTGACAAGTTCAACCAGATGTGGTCTCTTAAATAACTTTGCTTGAAGAGCTAACTATACGAAAACAGTGGCTGCCTTTCTAGCAAACATCACTAAACAGTTACCTCACATCACTCAAGGGTGAGCTTCATGTGGACTGCCCACCTTAACCCCGACAGGAGGTTAAGTTTATTGAGAATGAAGAATGGAAGGAAACAGACTATCTGATTCCACAGACAAGCTCTCACTACATACTCTCCTGTTCTAATGAAAGACACTCATTCCCCGCTGAGCACTTTTCAGGACAGCCACAGAGAATCATGTAGAGAGAGCAAAGAACTAGCGTGGTTACACGGAGCTCAGCAGGTCAAATGGTGACTTTTGAAACATGAAAAAAAAAACAAAACAGAGTGATTTCTTTTGCTGACCCAGTGCCCCAGTACCTTGCATTCAAGGATCTCACTTACTTCTTTGTAGGATCTTGACATGCACTACGAGCCCACAGATACTGCCGCAATGGCTCGGACATCTAATCTGAATGAGGAGCTTGGCCAGGTAAGCTCTTCCACAGTTGGATCAGAAGTGAGATTTGGTATCATTTCTGCCTTATGTGGTGACCTCAGGTGAAGTAGCATCTCCTCGTTTTCCATTGTTTGAATAATCCACATAAACGCACTGGTTAGCGCCTGACATACAGTGTTCATATTTAGTAGTGGAGTTTTCAAACACTAATGCAGATTTTTTCCTGTCAAGGTGAGATGCTGTGTAAGCCTAGGTGTGTTTCTTAGCAGGTAGTCTGTTTAGCTATAAAATATTGGCTGTTTTTGAGTTATAGGAATAGTAATAGAATTGTTCACGACTTTCATCCAGAAGGAAGGAAAAGTTCCAGTTGTATAAGTCTAATCAAATAGGGATTTGGAATAGATTTATAACTCATACTTCATTAATATATGCAACCTTGCATCACTTACCAGGGATTGTTTATGAACAGTGCATTGTCAGGTGATGTCATCATTATGTAAACATCATAAAATGCACTTCCACGTGCTAACAGCCATGACCTCACTAGGCAAGCAATATAGTCTTGTGGTATCCACATCATATGTGTATCCTCATTCATGAAAACATCCTTAGGTGACATGTGACTACATATGTATATTTGTAGTGCTAGCTGAAAAGGGATTTTTGTTTTTTCCTCCTCCACTTCCCAACGCATACTATTCAAATTACATCTAGAACGGATTATACTCTTCCCTACCAATTTAGATGGTGTCTTAAGTTAACTGCACAAGCTATTGCCACCCTAGGATTTCTTGTTATATTGAGGAATACCGGTTAGGTCTTAGTACTGTGTATGTTTGAAAACGGCAGTGAAACTTTCCGTGGAAATTTAGACTGTCCTGAAGCAGACTTCTCTCTAGTTTTTCTAATACACATTAATTCCCATATATAAAATAATTTCTCACTAAAATTCTGAAAGAGCTGAATTGCTCCTTAAACAATGTACTAAACGCAATTCTAGCAGTCATTATACCCCACGGTAGAACAAAGTTGGCTTTTAAAGAAATTGTAATTTAAGTACATTTTCTTCCCTCTATAAAAAAAAAAATTCCTGAGCAGGATGGCTATAGCTCATAGGTGGGCACTTGCCTGATAAGCATAAGGCACCAAGATAGGCATTTAAAAACCCTGAAATAGTAATTAGGATTTTCAACTGGTTTGTAGGTTAAATACATATTTTCTGACAAAACTGGGACCCTGACATGCAATGTGATGCAGTTCAAGAAGTGCACCATCGCGGGCGTGGCTTATGGGTGAGTGTTTTCCCTTTACTTGGGGTGTGAAATACACGTTCAATTGATGCCATCAGTTTGGAATATTTGGACATTTTTGTGCAAGGAGGGCTCAAGTTTTGTTTTGTTTTTTAAATCTAGAAAACCATTCTTTTTACTTTGGGGTGGATGAATTGTGTATTTTACAGTTGGTCTTGCTTTCCTTGGGGGATGCTATGAGGTGGAGAATGACTGGCAGGTCTCTCAGTGTTTAGGACTGTGTAAGGTCTCCATCTGTGCCTAGGGATAAGGGCAAACCACTTCCCTTTGCTCTGGCCCGCAGTCAGGGTGCAGTGTAGATGTGGGGAGAAGCTGCAGTGAGGCCTTGGTCTGTGTTTAGGTTCAGTCATCCTGCATTGCTGACAGTTGCTCTCCTTTTGCCTTTTATCATGTCTCCTCTTTGCAGTCACAGAACAATCTAAACTTCTGGTGATGGGAGGGAGGTGAGGGCATGCACATCTTCACTCTGGAGAACCTAAGTGATAACGGCCTTCAGATTGGGTGTGGCCTCTATTTAATTTATTCCTTACTATATGTATGCTTACCTAAGCCATTCAGAGACACCCTCCTTCTCGTTGAGTGGCACTAGCCTTATCAGCAAATTTCATAACTATCCTTACCTCAATGAGGCAAGGAAATGATGATGTCTTAACCACACCTCCTTACTTGGGGCGTTTCTGGCTTACACCCACTGTTTTCATTCATACTTTATCTTGAAGCAGCAAGTCAGTGGAAAAGCAGTGCTTAGTCTTGAAAATATTTTAAACTAAATTTATTATTATTCCTATGTGCCGTGTCTGCAAACAGGAGCAGAGACTGATATGCTTGTTCTTGAGGGCAGGAGAGAGTCTGATTCAAAATGACTTTAACCTATGGATACAGTGATTGGATGACTTTTCTACACTGTAGAGATAGGCTTTTGATTTGAGAAGAATACTGATGTTCCAGTGTGCATTTTTTCCCCCTCTTTATCTGAAGCCTGATAGTTCTCAGACAAAAGAGCTCTCCTCCATTCTCCCCAGAATTGTTCCTGGAGCAGGAGAATAATGGTCATGTTCTTTGACATCAAATGCTTACACATTCTACACATGGTTAGGCCAGAGATGGAAGGGCTATTCTTTGTGGATTTTTCTTATGCTCAGAACAGGGTCTTAATCACCCCTGGCCATATGCACAGAAGCAGTGCTCTTCCCTTGCCTGTCGATAACTTCATAATGCACAAGTGTGGGAGGAGAGGGTGGGTTTGAGCAAAATGCCAGTTCTGTCAATTAGATGGTCAATGAAATGAATGTCCCTGTGAGAACATTTCTTAAGAATGAGGTGAAGCGATAAGGTATGAATTCTAGAGCCATGTCTTAGATTCGCTCCTGTGACCTTCGACAATTACCTTTCAGATATTCTTAACTCTGCAAAATGTAATAAAACTTAATAAAATAAACCTCTAAGGTCCCTTTCAAGATAGGAAGTTCTAACATGGTTAGTAATACGAAGTCCCTTTGTTTGCAGAGATCAGCCATATAATGGAAGTGGGTCTTGTGTAGGTGTGGCTTCATGTCTTCAAGAACACTGAAAGCCATGCTTCAGCTAGTTGAGCTACTTCCAATCATCACCTAGGGTTTGTACATTTGTGTTAGTACCCATAGCCCTTTTGTATATATATCAATTCATATATTAATCCCTTGAGAATTTCGTACAGTGTATTTTGATCATATGCACTCCCGCCCTGACTCCTCCCAGATCCACTCCTCTCCCTTTTTAAATGAAGTTCCACTCTCTCTTATCCTAATGGGTTCCTGGAGTGTCAGCATTGCAGAGGCTTGTTGATACACAAAGGATTTGGAGAAACCGACTCTTACCACATGTCTATATTGGGGTGGGTGTAGCCTTGTGACCTGATTCCACAGCTGACACACGGAGGAGAGTCCGTCACAGTCAGCCGCCTTACTATGGGCTTTGCTCTGAGCATTCGTGGCTTACAGCAACCTGCACAGGTTCCATTCACACCGTAACCGTGTTAAATCCAAGGAGTTAGTGCAGAAGACATCCTGGTCTTCATCCCCACTGGACCCTTGGGCAATGACGAAACAAGAGAAAGTCGCACACTTTAAATGCCAACAAATAAGTTGACTGCGAATCCTTCAGACTCTCAGTGAAGCCCTGTGCTCTCTCCTTCTGTCAGCTAGAGGGTAAGGGCGGTCAAGTCTGACAGCAGTGTAGTTTCTAGCTCCTTCTCTGGATCCAGCAATGGTGTAGGAATAAAATACTTACCAACAACATTTCAGGCTCTAACTTTCATAAAGGTTCTCTCATTTCACTTAAGCTTTGCCTCAAACTTGGTCTGTTTGAACTTCATGACAGACAGTGAAGTTCAAATTTTGTACACAGCTGCCAGCCGTGACTATTTCCCAGAAACCAGCTTTGTAGTAAGGATGCCTCTGCTGATACTCACTGGGTTTTTCCCTTAGATCATCGTATGGGAACAGTTGTCGTTAACATAAATAAACTCATGTCATTTATAAATTGAACTTGCTACAAACTAGAAGTTCTGCTGTGAGACACTTAGGAAAGTGTTCGGTTGTAGCAGGTCACACTCTGGGGATGCCTGTGTCATCACAGCCAGCGAGGTATCCGCAGTAGTGAGGACTTCTGTGTTCAGTGGCTGGAGTCCTCGTGCTGTGAAGATTGAAGAGTTTTCCTTATCTCCTGTACCTGCCCGTAATTTCGTCAACACCATCTCTGGGGCTAAAAAAACACATGTTAAGCAACCTGAAATAATTCTTTTCGTTATTGTTGTTTTATTTTTATTTGGGAGACCAGACATTTGATCAGTGTTAGATCCTTTACCCTTTCCCTTTCGGTAAAACAGATGACGAGTCTTAAAGACAATCTGTTTGTACCAACTTTAGTATGTGAATTGTTTACTTGGCAGGTTTCGTTTGGAAGCACATTTGATAGGAGGTCAGCTAATTCTACAACCCTGAGGAGAGATTCACCAGGAAAATCTCCACAGTTAGGCACCTGGATCCAAGAACTAAATTATAGCCAGCTCATGTGTCCATGACCTTTCATTTACCTACAACAAATGTTGATCTGCCTCCTTCCGTAGGTGGCTCTTTAGGTAGTAGAAACCTAATAATAAACCACAGTTTACATGGTTCCCACACAGAGTTCACAGTCTAACTGTGGCCAATGGGTATTAATTTATTATAATACAATAGTCCTAACATGCAGCAAGAATCGGTGTGAGCCTCAGATGGCATAGGGTAGTGTAATGAGGGAGGTCAAGGGATGTTTCCAACAGAATGATCCTTAACCCAAATCTGAGTGAATTTAAGTGAAGCACTCCCCAGGCAGAGATGACCACACTGGCATGTCTTCATGGCAACTCATACAAACAAGCCACCTGCCGCCCTCCACCCTCTGGATGGCACTCAGCTTCTCAAGGGCTGCACCAGACTCAGGGGCAGGCACCGCAGCCCTTGTGTTCTGGGGCTGGTAAGCCTCATGACTTGGGAAGCACTAGCTCCAGAGCTGTGTGAAACCATGAGCAGGAGCACAAAACCAGTGCAAGCTGTCAGGACCTTCCCCTCCATGAGCGGGGCGTAATACCAATGCAAGCTGTCAGGACCTTCTCAGGGCACAATACTAATGCAAGCTGTCAGGACCTTCTCCATGAGTGGGGCACACTACCAATGCAAGCTGTCAGGACTTTCTCCATGAGTGGATACAATACCAATGCAAGCTGTCAGGACCTTCTCTATGAGTGGATACAATACTAATGCTAGCTGTCAGGACCTTCTCCATGAGTGGGGCACACTACCAATGCAAGCTATCAGGACCTTCTTTTAGTGTTAGCTGCTTGGAGAGTTACCAGCGCTCCCCTGGACAGTGCAGGGACTGGAGCCCAAACCTTGAAGTTAATCACAAATGACTGACCTTGGTGCTACAGCCCATTTCCACAGTGCATTGCCACAGGCCAGCGCCTTTCCTGGGAATCCAGTCCAAGATGGGCCGGACGAGTCCTTCCTTCCTCTTAAACAGTAAACACAAGCCTTTGACAGGAAAGCAAAGGGATCCCTTTCATTGTGACTGCTATAATAGAGGGGGCATTGATCCTGGAGGAAACTTAATGTTTGGGAAGTAGAAGACCCTGTCGGGGCTAGGTTAAAGGTAGGTAGGCATTTAGGGAGTTCATGAATTCTTTAAGTTTCCAGCAGCTGATTGTACTTATCAAGAACCATCTCTGCATTTTGAACTCCACTTGTATATAGTAAGTCTAATTTAAAGGGGAAATACTGTGTTATCATATATAATGAAAGAATTGGGAAATAAGAAAATCTACTCTGATGTATTTTGGGTGTCGTACAAAAGTTGAAATGAACTATATCAAGGGATCTTTCCCCATGCTTCAATGAGCTTGTGGGTAAAAGTAAAGTATTGATGAAAACATCTTTCAAGATTAAAATTATTTGGTGAGTGGACCATTTTGAATATCAGTGGTTGCATTTAATCAAACAAATACAATTAGCAATTAACTTGTACTTTCGTGTGCCTTCTCAGGAAGTTGCTGTCTCAAGGCAATCAAAGCTTCCTGAAAAATACTTGGCAGATTTTTTTTTTTCCTGTGTGATTGTGCCCTAGGTGACTAGTGTGTTTGTGTCATTGAAGCACTCTGTTTTGGTTATAAATATAAAGGATTGACTTCCTACTGGCCTTACAGCATATATTTAAACAGCTCAATTTAAACATCTTTATTACTAAATTTTGACTTCTGTGCATCAGTCAGTTCTGGGATGCAGAGTACCTTTGTAAGTCTACCCGGTTACCATAAATCCTCATGTTCTGCTCACTGTACTAACTGCCATTCTTCCAGATCCAACTAAACGTTCATTTTCTTACCTTTCTAGAAACCCGCCTCTCGGCACCTCCCCCATTCATGGTTTTATGTTTCCAGCCTTTCTGTGATTATTTTCCCCTCTCTTTCTGTCCCTCCTCTTGAAGCCATGCCCCCGAACCTGAGGATTATGGGTGCTCGCCCGATGAATGGTAAGCTACATGGTACTTTGATCTCTTTGAAAGGTTCTGTTGTATTGCTTTGTTAAACTGGCTTCGGGAAGCCATCTTGACAGATGTTGGGTGATGATGCTCTGTAGAGCGTATTTCTTAACCTCTGTTAAGTGTCTTTGGTTTTTCTATCAAAAAAAACTTCATAAACATATTCTAAAACTTTAAAGATTGCCAGAGTCTTATGTTATTTATCTATAATCTATAGGGATCGATTCCAAAGTGCCTGAGAGGGAAAACTTGTACAGCTCTAAAAGCTTATGGTTTTTTTGCTCAGCACTGCCCCCTTCTGCCTGAGCCTTGGAACAGACAGTGCTGGACCATGCCGGTGCAGTACAAGTTTCCTTTTACATTGTTCATTATTTTAATGTCTCCTCATTATTAAAGGTAAAATGAATCTTTAAGTGTACAGCACAAGTGTTCTAGAACTGTACTACCCACAACTTAACAGTAAACGCAGCAAAATTCACTTTTTTAAAAAAAAAAAAACTTCACATCGTGCATCCCGAGTTTAGCATCACTTCAGATTTATTAAAGATAGCATATTATGAGTTCAGTTTCACTACTATGGGAAGTTTTTGGGGTTTTGTTTTGTTTTACTTTAAAATCCTTTCAGCCATGTATTTACAGTTTTACCTAGGGTAATTTAGTATATTTTGTTATTAGTATGAGTCATCATGATTTGGTAGCAAATAAAATTTAAGAAATTATGATTCCTTTAAAGCTTTTTTTGAGAATATTGATTTTTGAGGATATTGAGGCTTTTTTCTATTTATCTAGATTACATATACTTTGAGATTAAATTACATTTCCACTGTTCATTGGAGTTCTACCTGGAATTTACTTCAGTAAAGTGGAGATCTGATAACAGTCTTTAGTAAATCTTATAATACCCAAAGCATGATTCATGTGACCAGTGGCACCATCAATGCCCATTACACAGAGCACCATACGTTCTGATACTTATCATAGCTTTTCACTCAGTGTGTCAGAGCATTTTATTATTGGTTGATCATTCAAGCTCAGCATTGTGTGCACCCCCACTTATTTGGTCCCATGACTGTGTAGCTACAGTTTTTACCGGGGATGCTCTCTGACTTGTGGTCAGATGCCATCTGAGTTAACTCCTCATGCATTTTAGAACCTATGTGTCTTTCCAATTGCTGTTTGCCCATAGCACCGTAATTCTACTCATTTTAAACCTGTTTAGTAATATAGAACTAATGCACATATCCCCATAAAAGACATGGTTCGATCTTCTTAGCTTCACCATGGTTTTCTCCAAAATGTTATCTTATTTACCCAGATCATTTAAAATGTACTTTGAGCAGAGGATGTTTCATGGCATCAGTCAATGTTGGAAAGAGATAATGTCATTTTATCTTGCTCATAAGTGATTTTTTTTTCATAAAATATCTATTTTGGGAAAACCTGAGTCAAATGAAATATTCCAGCTTTTTCATAAGTTGTATGTTTTCACTTGCCATTGAATCTAAAAGTAGTTACTGTTTACAAATAAACACCAGGAAAGACACTTGTCGCCTTTACGGCAAAGGTGCTCTGTTTGTATACTTGTCCCTCCATCTGTAAACTAATTCCCTGGAGGCTTGCAAAGGTAGGGGTACAGTTTTGTGAGGTTCTGTGTAGGGTTGTGTGGAGTGGCCATGCATGTGAACTTTGGATTCTGACCACCCAAGTTCAGATCCTGACCTGACCTTCACACAGGGCACTAATTGCCTGAGTGGCCTCATTGGAAGACTGTGGTCACCAATAGCGTTTACCTCAAGGAGAAACTTTGAAGATTAACTGAGCTCTAACCAGAAGGCTAGCACTGGTGGCCCTCACTCCTCATTATATATTTGACATGGTCATTGTCAAGTAGTTAGATTTAGGTAGAGAAGCCAGTAAGTGATCTGCCCAAGAACACAACCAGCAGACATGGGATCCAGTGTGGAGCCCAGCTGAGCCTGAGTACGAAGGATGTTAATTACATCACACACCTATAGACTTTAAGGACTTGTGTACAGGATAGCTTTGCATTTCAAGTCCCTCCCATTCCCATTTCACTTAATGTTTTTCTGACTGAAATTTACTTCTGGAAAGTTGCTGAGGTTATTAAGGAAGGGCAAGCAGAAATACTATACCGTTTGGCTGAGAAAAGGTAGCTTGGAAGCTCACACGTGACTCCATACTTTCAAAAGCCCAGCATATGCCCCGCCTCATCTAACTGGTTTCATGTGGCTGATGAAACCAAGATCAAATGTCGTCTTGGTGGGGCCCTGTGTTCTGGGTGTCTGACGGTGTCTCCATGTTGCTGCCCTTCAAGAGAAGAGAGTCTGGGAGACTCTATAACTGAAACTCTGGAAGTCATCTCCTCAATGGCTGCTTGGCAACTGTATCTGGCAATGAGAAGTTGACTGAATGCCATGTAACATGCTTAGAGCTGTCTATGTTTAATCATCCTGCTTGAAACGGCACCCGGTACAAAAATGTCGAGAAAATCCACACGTGTAGATTACATATTTACATTTGGTTCTAAAGGCAAGCTTGTAATGCATGGACCCTTTCAAATACACTCTCTTGTTATTAAAGACTGGATGGTAGCTGAAATTCTCTAAAATATATTAATATAAATGGTTTGTAGAGATAATGGCTTCCCAACACACGGTTACTTACTCCAAAATTGGCAATGTTTTCCTGTTATTGCCAAGTACCATCAACTGTCATGGACTCTTGCAGACTAATTCCTTTCTATTAAAAATCATTATCTAAGTTGATAGTATAAATATTGAGAGGGTTAGAGAAGAAAAACATCTTTCACTTTCAACAGCCATGTAGTCAGAAGGTTTGCTTATTTTCAAAAACTATATGTGTGTGTGTGTGTGTGTGTGTGTGTGTGTGTGTGTGTGTAACTATTTTTCTCTTTTTTAAAAAACTTATTTTGGAAAGTTTAAGCATAAGCAGGACCAATAAATGTCCCTGTCAGTCATTTTAACAGTATGTGCTCTGGGCCAGTTTCATTCAGCCTGTGCCTCTCTACCATTATTCTGAAACAAACCTCACAAAATAGATTATTTCATTTTTTTCTTAACTGTTTGATACAGTCACACATTATATTCTCATTGTTTTTTCAAGTAAATGACAGCGGGGTGATTCTCCAGAGCGAATGCCTTAGAGTCGACCTTGCAGTCCTTTTCAGTGGTTTTTAGTATTATTACAGCATCTGCAGTTTATACTAGTTTCTCTTTTCTGCGTGGTTATTTCCTCATTTCATGCTAGCCTATAATTATGTGTGGAGTGAGTGGCATTTATTTATTCTGCTGTAGAAGGTAGGCTCACTGAAGCATTCTTCCGGGCATGCCCTTATAATAATGAGATCTAACACATCCACATTAACGTCAGTCTTCAAAGTAGTTCCCTTGGCAGGCTGTTTATTCAGTGGCGCAGACTTTCACACAGTGCTTTATAACTCCTCTTTTGTAATGGCCTTCAGAAATACTTGTACTCACCCAGGAAACTGAGTCTCATTACTTTGATCCAAACCAATCATTCTCTAGCAAAAACAGTGAAGTTAATCACCCATTCAAACTCTTGGACTTGACTCTTTGTTACAAACTCATGGCTAAAAATTAAATCTGCCAGCAAGCAATTTTGATTCCAAACTGACAGGATCTTTAAAAACCTGGAGGTGCAGACCCTTAAAAAAAAAAAAATCATTGCTCTGACTGCTGGGGCCAGAAAGTCCTTCAGCTGTGACACAAGGGTCCACTAGGTTAGGGAAATGGTCATTCCTTGGGTCAGAGAGGGTGCCATCCAAGCAGGATGTATTCCACCCTGCTCATTGCCTCAGAAACCTGCCTCATGCTGCAAAAGGAGCTCTACCTCACGTTGCCCAGGAGATGTGGCACTGATCAGGAAACCAACCTCTCCACGGTGGTTGTGTGGTGGGCTGTGAGCCTGTCCAGGCTGGCACACTGTGCAAGTTCTATTCCAGTAGCTTGTTACACCCAGTCCATCACACAGTATCTCATGAAGTATGTGTCAGTGGCTTGGCTTCCCCTGGCCCCCAAAACAGAAGAGTTTCCAAGACAGATGGGGGTGCTGTTCATCAATACACTTCACTGAAGTGTGGAACAGAGAGAAATACACCTTTCTCCTGGGGTTGAGATTATTTTGGTTCTAAAATGGCATCATTTGGGTAGAGAGGAGTTTCTACAGAGCTAGGGCTCTGCTTCCCTGTGATATTTGCCACGGGTAATTATTATGTCGCTGTAGGTGTTAGAATGTGAGCAAAGCCAAGAGTCAGTTCAGATCTTAGGGACTAATGATGAGCAGCGAACGTTCCCCAAGTGTTTTTGTACAGTTTAGCCTGACAGCATCACCTACCCCAGCACTAATCTCCACTGTAGCTGGAGCACTCTTGCCTAGTGGGTCTTGTTGGTTTCTTGGAACAACCTTAAGGAAAAATGCAAGAAATCTCCTTTCAAAGCCTGTTCTACTTGGCAAGGTTTATTCAGGACAGGAGAAAGTTGGGCCAGAGCATAGGCATGAAGGGAGGGCCTGCCCCCTAGTGGTGCAAGATCTAAAATGCACTCTTGACTCAGGAAGGCAAAGGAAACCAGCCACTCTCAAGAGTGCCAGTAGGAAATTGAAGAATGGAAAGAGAGAAAACACACACACAGAGCCTCGTGAATGGCTTCCCAAAGAGTGAATGAGAAAGAGTAGGGGCCGCCCAAGGGCTGAGTGTCTGGGGTTCCCATGAAGGCCTGCTGCTCAGGAGGAAGAGGGCCGATGGAGCTTGTGACTCAAGTCCTCATTACAGCGTTCCCTGGGGAGTTTCCCTGCATGTGAGAAACAAAAGTACCCACCCAAGGGCCTCATAAGTCTTGGATCCAGACCTCACCCCATCCCTGAAGCTGTTCACTAGGAATAATAATAATAATAATAATTCTAGAATACAAGAAGAAAACTCATCTCTCCAAGGACCTGAGCCAGGACCATATGTGGTCGCGGAAGAATGACTTGATAAAGGTCACAAAACCTGGGAGCAGCAGAAATGGGAGGTTAAGCAAGGTCCAAGAGTGACAGGCTGGCCACAGACCTGTTCCCAGAGGGCTGTCTAGGGGACCGTCTGTCCTTTAACCTTTGGCTAGAGGAGCCTTGCCAAACAACTCTTTCTGGGGAAAGCTGAGGACTCTGGGCCGTGCGATGAGTGTGGAAATGGGACTGAAAAGGCCATAGGCCTCTTCCAGTCTAGCCCGAATTAAGAAACACACCCGTCCCAGGACACACCTGGCCAATATAGGGTCATTTTAACAGCAGCCCTGGATACAAAAACTGATGTGTCATGTGATGAGCAACAAGCTGTCTCTCTGTCCACACTCAGTTGCATTGATTCAAGGAAGGCGACCTTTAGAAACTCTGCTCCACAAAGTTGCACTTATGTTCAGATTCTTCATGGTTTCTCAGACAGAGAAGTGCTCTTGATGACCCCTTACTCTCTACCCATATTACAAATAAGGACAGCCTTCAAACAAGTTAAAGGTACGCATAAAACACAACCCGAATCCTGTCTGCTTAAAACTTACCTGGAGAACTCTAATTCTTTTTTTTTTTTTAAGTGAAAATATCTAGATGTGTGTTGAGAGTTGTATATTTTTATCTCTATAACACTGGAGTTTTAAGCCAGAGATAGTGATGCATGCGTACAGTCCTAGCACTTGTAAGATTGAAGCAGGAGGATTGCCAGAAGTTCAAGGGCAGCACAGGATACGGTACCAGGACAGCCAGAGCCATCAAGACACTATCTTGAAGAAAAATAAATAAATAAAAACAAAGTAAAACAAATGCTAGGCACAGACCATCAGCCCCAAATAAAGAAATTTCCACATGTAAGTGAGAGAGAGAAAGTGGGTGTGTGCGCGTGCGCCAGCACATCCATGTCATTGAGGGCATTTAAACACAATCCTGTGTTCTTGGGACATCTGTAATGTTCATCTGAAGTTTGTCCTGCTGGCTTCTGGACAAGAGAGCCAGCCATTCCCTTTCTGCTGCTCTGAACAGACTTCCTGCTCTCACTAACCTATTCCCCTATCTCGTTGAAGTGGTGACTTTTGTAAACAGGAGGAAGCAGTCTTCATAGTCCCACCACTGCTTGTGTCTGTCCATGTGCATGAGCTGTGTATGTTCATAATGTGTGCACTTGGGTCTTGTGTCGTGTATGCGTAGATTTTAAGTGGTTAGTGTGGATTTTGTTCCCGTTTTCAGTTCAGGTTCATTAGCAAGTAGCAACTTCAAGGGGAGTCAATAAAGAAAGATTTCCCCCCCTCCCCTGTCTTACAGACCTCAATTTCTATTTCTAAAACTAACCAAAGTGACCAATTCTGGGTATATCTTTATTTTTTTATAAATAAATAAATACTATATATACACACATATACACATCTTTTTTTTTTTTTTTTTCTAGTTTCTTGAGACAGAGTTTCTCTGTGTACCCACCGGGGCTGTCCTGGAACTCACTTTGTAGACCAGGCTGGCCTTGAACTCAGAGATGGGCCTGCCTCTGCCTCCCGGGAGCTGGGATTATAGGCGTGTACCACTGCCACCTGGCTGGTATATCTTTCTATTGTGGATTTATTCTGTTGTAGGTTTATTCTACAGTAAACATGCATTTCTCTTGTATTTTTTTTTTAAAGAAAGCACACATTGTTTTGTATCAGCTTCTTATCTCAGACTTTTTCATACTCCACAAAGAATGGGCCCTTCTGTACAGCAGTCTGTCTTGTGGACAGGCCACGCATTCCTTAAGCACTATCTCTGTTTACTTCTGATGTTGGTACTGACACTTGAAGAACCCTAGGGGAAAGCTATTTCCTTCTGGTCAAAAAAATGGAATCTCCCTCTGGGTGGAGACCAGCTGTGGTCCCTTCCCTCAAGAGGTAGCCAGTCGGTCAGTCACCTGAAGAGTAGGTAAACTTCAGTCGTGCTAAAGAAACAGGAGGCATAATTATTCCCTTTATGAGACAGTGTACTTTTTCTTCCCACATTCAGGGGGAAGCCAGCCCTCTTTTCTGAGGCCTTACTCATAAAAGCATAGCTTTCCCTCTCTCCCTCTCCCTCTCCCCCCTTCTCTCTCTTCTCCCTCTCCTCTCCTCTTTTTCTCCTCTTGTCTTTCTCTTCTCTCTCTCCCCTCTCTCTCTTTATCTCTCTGTCTCTGTCTTCTCCATCTCTCTCTCTTCTGTAATTGGCTCTCTCTCTCTCTCTCTCTCTCTCTCTCTCTCTCTCTCTCTCTCGCTCTCACTCTCGCTCTCGCTCTCGCTCTCGCTCTCCCCCTCTCTCCCTCTCTCCCTCCCTCCCTCCCTCTCTCCTGTAATTGCCAAAGCATGGGCAGGGCATACTTTTCCAGATACTCTAGTCTTCCTTACTCTTTTCTTTTCTTTCTCTTCTCTTTTTGTTGTTGTTGGTGGTGGTGGTGGTGGTGGTGTGATGGTGATAGTGATTTTTGTTTGTTTGCTTGCTATTTTGAGACAGGATCTCACTATATAGCTATGACTATGGCTGTTCTAGAACTCACATGTAGACCAGGCTAGCCTCCAGCTCACAGAGATCCGCCTGCCTCTGCTCCCTGCCCTCTTACTCTTTTGTGAGATAAACTCACCAACCCCAACCTGCATCTTGCCGCAGCTGCTTAGACTATGGCTTGCTAGCTTCCTCTTTTCCATCTTATTCTTCCAGGGATCTACACTGATGTACAACTTGCTGTCCTGGGGTTTTTTTTTTAGACACTAATAAAATTTTCCTCAAGGTTTCTTCTGAGCCTAGTCCTAAATTTTTTTTATTAACAAGGCTAAGAACCCAGAGGAGAGACCCCATTTTCCCTGTAACAATATTTGGATATTGAAAATGTACTACACAAAGAATGTTTCTACATGCAACATTTTGTACCAAGTAAATAATTACTCCTAGAACAAGACTTACTGGATCAGAGGATTTTAGCTTAAATTTTACCCAGTTACTCTTTTTTGGCTGGCCTCAAAGTTACAATCCTCCTGCCTCAGCCTCCCCAGAGCTAAGATGCCACTACACACTGTCTCCAGTTGCTTTTTAGAAACTGTATTTTTTTATATAGATATTTTATTCCTTTTCCACAATTCTAACAGCACAGAGTTGGCAGACTTTGTTTTTGTCAAATCGATGTTTATCTTGTTAGGAGGCTAGTGTGACTGTCTGGTCAGAACTACTGACGTTTCCTCGTGTGCTGTGAGATTGTCTTCATGCCCGGTGTTCTCTGTCGCTGTGGGTCTTGTTTTACTTTGTCCATGAGATCTTTTTCTTTTGTAGGAATTTACCTCTGTCGTATTAATTTGATTTTCTCTCCAATTTGTCCTGCAGCTTTTGATTTCCCTTCAGTAGTTTTTTTTTTCTCTGCAGAAATAATTGTCACTACATGGTGAGCTCTATTAATATCTGTGTGTTTTGTTTTGTGACTTAGACGGGAAGCCTGGGCCTTTCCCACAACTGCTTTTTAACAAACTGCAGGATTGAGATGGAAACTGTGGCTTGACCCTCTTCTCTTTTCTTCTTTATTTTCTGATTGTCTTAGTTCGAGTTGAATTTTGAAATTAAAAATATGTATATATATATATATCTGTAGTCAAGGTAGTGAGGCTATAACTCATTGGTTACACACTTGCCTACTGGTCTCCAGCACGGCAAACAAACAAATAAGTCAATAAACGAATCATAGTCTATGCTATGACTAACAGATAGGCATTGTTGATTAGGCTGGGCACTTGCTGAGTTTTCTCTTAAGTGCTCTATCGACTCTTCATCTTTGTCTAGTTGATAAATAATCATTTGCAATGTTGTGCGGCTGGAAGCTACAGGAAGCTACATGTGACGCAGGGAGCGAGACATGCTCTCTCCTCTTTCCCTCCACTGCTGCACGCCTTGCCTGTCTCTGTCTCTGCCGCTTTATGAGCAAAGTGCCACTTGACCTTTTCTAAAGGAAAAAAAAAGATGTCACGTGTTGATGTCTGCTTGCATTTTTATATGCAGGCAATATGTAAATGCCTGTAGTTTTAAAATATTTATACATTTGTCATAGTTCTTATTTTTAAGTAATGTAAGCTTCCTAATTTTGTTTTTTGTTTGTCTGTCTGTTTTGTTTTTTGCTTATTTTGCTTTGTACCAAAAGTAGATGTTTTGTAAGATTAGGGAGTGTGGTGACGACTTTGTGCCTCCATCCATCCTAGTCAAGCTACCTTGTCAGAGGATGAGCTGCTGGTGGCTTTCCACCGCCTTGGAGGGGAAGCCCCTTGGTGGGAGGGAGTTCTTGTTTAGTGTATTCCAGAGTGGAAGCCTTTGATAGGGAACGCAGAATGGGATCTAGCTGTGTAAGTATTTCAGTCGCACATCTAGAGTTGTTTCAACACTTTAGAAAGTTGGATCAGTAACAGCAAGTGGGATTTTTGAAGCGAATGAATTCTTGGTAACAAGACATGTAAGATTTAAAAAGACTTTTATTTTGGAACTCTTGGAAAGAAAAAGTATTCGTATTTCAAGACATGATTGTGAATATTCCCTCATGGTTTAGCCTCCCCAGCAAATAAGCATACAAATAAAAATTTAGCCTCCCCAACAAGTAAAAAACGAAGCAGGACTGAATGCATTTTAATAATAGAGACATTTCATAAAATCACAAATAACAAACTTTTAAGTTGATTTTTATTGCATTTATTCACTCTTTGGAAAGAGATGTGTGTGCCGTGGTGCACACATGGAGGTCAGAGGTCAGAGGAGAGCCTGTAGAATCAGTTCTTCCCTTACGCCCGAGAGTCCCAGGGGCCAAACTCGGATCATCAGGTTTCCTGTTGAGTACCTTTTCCCACTGAGCCATCTTATCAGTCCTATAGTAAACTATTCTTTATAAACGATAGTATTTATAGGAGAAATGTGTCAGTTTTCTATCTACCCACTGATAAGTCATTTAAAAGTTGTTGGATCCCCATACTTAATACTAAACCAATAATACCAGTGATAATTTTGAGACTCCTTAACTACAACCTGCTAACAAAGATATCATATAATTTTGATAATTAACCAGCCAAACAATGATATTTTTAAAACGGAAGCTATATGATATGATAAGCACTCATCAATTTTACTTCATCAATTTTGGGAAGGTACTGGTTACATTGTATTGTGCTTTCTTCAATGATCTCTTCTTTTCACACTGTGGTTTTAAAATGTGAAAGAAAGTCTTGAACCTTGACACATTAGCATTATCAAAACTCTGTAACTCAAAATTAAATTGTGATTAAAATCTTCTAGATTATGATTACTTATTTCTTGGAGATGTTGGTTTTTCCTTAGTCAATTCTAAAACTTTTGTACAGAAAAACAATTCAAGGTATTTTGACGTGCCTACTTAAATGCTCCTGGGTTTTGTTTTTGTTTGTTTGTTTGTTTTTGTTTTTTGGGTTTTTTTTTTTCTTAAATGCATGGTCATGAGATTAATAATAGATTAATTAGAAAGTTAATACAGATTCTATTTGTTTCAAGTAAAGTTTATAATTCATTTGTCCATATAAACAGCCAGCCACAATACAAATCCCCCACACATTCATGATTATTTTCCTTTCTGTATAGGACAATATGATCTACTCAGAAATGTTTTTACACATATTTATAAATGTTGACAAGCTATGTAAATATTTTATTGTTCACATTTTTGTATTTCATACCATCATTTGTATTTGTCACTATACATAAAGAGTTCTCACATAGCCAAAGTAAAAACATACTTTAATAACTTCATTAATACTTAGAAATTTTTAAAAAAACATGATAGTCCATGGAATCAATTATTTGAATCCATTGAGAGTAATCATTCATCATTAGTTAGAAGTAAATGAGCAGGCCTGTCTGTATAAACAAACCAATTTGCTTTATTTTTTCCCTCTTTAGGCAGAGCTCACAGTTTGGAGATGAAAAAACATTTAGTGACTCATCATTACTGGAAAATCTCCAGAATAACCACGTAAGTGCCCTTAGAGTGTTAGCTGTCCCCTAAGAGGTGATCACTCGTGAGTGCTTCTCAGCTGCCCTCCATGTTTATTGGCTTTTTGTTTTTACTTGCATGGTTTTTTATTTGCATGTTTTTATTCACATGATTCACATTTAGATTTATTTTATTTTCTGTGCACCAGTGTTCTAAGTGTCTCCTGTGTCTGAATGCTTATATCTTTCCCTAGATTTGAAGAATTTTCAGCTGTGATTTCATTGAGCCTATTTTATGTGCCCCCTCCAAATAGGATACTGTTAGAGTAAAGAGGATTTAAATATTATTAAAGCTAGAAGAAAACTCAAAGTAGACAGATGTCAGAGTGGGGAGAAAAACTGAAGTAGGAGTAAGGATTGTAGATATGGGAAATAGAAGACAAAGAATGATGTCGAGAAGGAACAATCTAACCTAGTTAAGCAACATAAAATATCTAAATGCCAGTGAAGATTCTTTTCAGAAAAACAGCAGAAATGAAATTAAACTAAAGCACAAGGTGCTAGCTCTCTCCTCAGTCAATATCTCTTCTTTATAGTGTTAGAGAATGCCTCTCTTCTCCCTCCGTGTCTTATAGTTTTAACCCTGTTGGTAAGAGCGCCACCTGCCCATCTGAGGACTGACTTATGACGCAGAGCATCTGCAGCAGTTAACTGTTACCTACATGTCCCCTGTCCAGACCGCCATAGCCCCTGTGTGCTCTTCAGTCCGGCTCTCCTGGTTTGTGTCTTCATTGATGGAATACTGCCCTGGCATCAAGTTCTGTCACCTCCCAGGCTTCCCTCTTCCCTCACAGAGTGTCCTGATCTGCCCCAACTTACACCACCACTCTGCCTTGAACCACGGTTTCTTTCTTCCTCTGGAGGCCACCAAGGCCTTCTTTCAGTTTTTTTAAATACTTCCATCTTTCCTCCTTTGGGATCTTTTTAGGTACATGCCATTCTTTCTAGTGGAGTTCTCTGTTCTCAGTTCTTTATGACGTCCAGGTGTCCTCCATAGATCTATCTCCATATCTCATGGACAGCCACCAACTCCTGTCACCTCACATGGCATTTGCATATTCTCTTTACAGTCCTCAGTGTGCTGTGAATAAGCCATGCAGCCACGTCAGCCTGCTGTGTCCCCTGCAAGTCTAAGCTCCATGGCCGGACCCTGTTCTTTGTCCACTCTCTCCGACTAAGCAATTTTTGTTTCCATAACCCAACTGAACCCTTTCAACTGGCTTACTTTATTTTGGAGGTTATACGAACACAGGCACACAGTACATTTTCTTTATTAATTTGAATGGCATTTCTCTCCAGAAGCCAGACAGGAAGATGTTTACTATTTAGTGTCCAGGTTCTTTTCTCATCAGATCTGAGATGCTTATGGAAAGGATTCACTCTTCAGTCTGTCTTGAGCCTGAAGAGTTGATAGTGCTCAGTAATTGCTTGTTTTAGATTGACAGATAGATGATTGATTGATAGATAGATAGACAGACAGACAGACAGACAGATAGATAGATAGATAGATGATAGATTGATAGAGATAGATGATAGATAGATAGATAGATAGATAGATAGATAGATAGATAGATAGATAGATAGACAGATGCCTACATAGATGGTTGGATAGATATAGATATATAGCTGTAGATATATTAGAGAAAAGGATGCTGGCATTACAGAGAAGTGCACACATCATCTCCCCCACTCAAAGGTTAGATACCTGAAATTTAAATCTGACTAGAAATTACAAACAAATAAAGTGAACATTTTAGATTATCTCTTCTGTCCACTTAGGACCAAATTCATCATCTTTTTCTGCCATTTCTGTTTAAGAGCACAAAGCCATGTTAAATAAATGTTTACAGAATGAGTGGGGAAGTACAAGAATGAATAAATTGAGTTCTAAATAGGTTTTCTTCAGAATAGACATTGGCTGGAATCCCACACCCCCAATGCTTCCCAGCTGTATTCTTAATAAATGGCCGTGAAGTAACATTACTGCCATTAGTGTCAAACGTTTAAATGAAAAGGGATGAATTATGTGTTTATTCCTCACAGCCAACCGCACCTATCATCTGTGAGTTCCTCACAATGATGGCAGTCTGCCACACAGCTGTACCAGAGAGAGAAGGCGAGAAGATCCTTTACCAGGCAGCATCTCCAGGTACAGAGGAAATGACTATGGAGAATTTTTCTGTAGAAAGTTATTCTGAAATTTGGTATTATGGAACTTATATTTTCAATTTAATTTAAAAATGGAACATAACCAAATTATGATTTCAGATTTTTAAAAATTGGTTCCTAATTGCAAACTTGATTTTCAGAATTAAATATATATATGTGTGTGTGTGTGTGCGCATGCATGTGTGTGTGTGTGTATATGTGTATGTGCATGCATGTGTATGTATGTGTGTGTGTGTGTTTGTGCATGCATGTGTGTATGCGTGTGTGTGCACACGTGTGTGTGTGTGTGTATGTGTATGTGCATGCGTGTATGTGTGTGTGCGTGCACGTGTGTGTGTGTGTGTGTGTGTGTGTGTGTGTGTGTGTGTGTGTGTTCTTATCCCTCTCAGCAGTGACAGGGTTTTGAGACACGGTGAGGAAAGCAACTGACACTTTAAGCGATTCAGATCCCTGGCACTGTACGGGGCAAGGGTGAAACTTTAGAAGACTTCCTGCCATGTTTTTGGAGAAAGGTGTTCTTGAGCATATGCTGACTAAGGGGCCCTTTCAAGCTGTCACTTTAGGGTGTGGGTGATGAACAGTGAGACTCGGTGTGCAGGACCACGATGCTTACGTTGTTCTCATGGCTCTGGTACCATCATATACGTGAGAAGGAGTCGATTTCCGAGCATAATGAGAACTCTAACCAAGCGGAAAGCTGCAGCATCCCAGTGTCCTCCCCTTATATTTTCATGTATGATATTTTCTGTCCTCTGTTCCTTTCCCCCGACACAGATGAGGGAGCGCTGGTCCGAGCGGCCAAGCAGCTGAATTTTGTCTTCACTGGAAGAACACCCGACTCGGTCATCATAGACTCAGTAAGTCACTTACGTTTTAAGGGCTTTTTAAAACCTGCCTAACACACTCACGTAGCTTCAGGGATAATGGCAGTAGGAAAAAGATCACGGTGAAACCAAAGTTTCCTATCCAGGGGCACCATTGTCCGTCCTTTCATTTAGTTCTTTAAACACTTAATGAAACGGTGGCTGATAATATGCTCGATAGACAAGATTGATTCTTCCGAACTAGACTTACCTACTGGTTTTCTGTTCTGCTAAATGGAGATTTATCTCCCTTAAATCATCTTCTCATTTATTTCTTCTCTGGATTCCAGGCATTATTAAATGTTTGGTTATATAAGTATCCAGAAGGCTGGGCAGAGTGCATAGGCCTGTTATCATAGTGTGTGGGAGATAGGAGGATCAGGAGTTCAGAGCCAGCCTGAGCTACATAGTGAGTTTGAAGCCCAGCCTGGGCTACATGAGACTGTCTCAAAACAACCAGCAACAACAAAAAAAGATCATTATTCAGGATCTGCTATTAAGTGGGAAGTTTTAAAAAAGTATGTCACAGCAGGTGATACCTGACAGACCATGCTAGTCATCAAGGAAGTGCGAAACCATAGGGAAACAGTATTATGCACCCACTGTGAAGACTAAAAATTTTTTAAAAATTGATGGAAACAAATGTTAGTGAGTTTTTTAAGAGTTTTCTAGTAAAGGAAAGCCTGCCTCGATCTAGCAGCTATACTCAGTTCTCAGTTATTCAGGAAAAAAGGAAGTTTGTGTCCACTCAAAGGCTTATAATGGAGGGTTCGTGGTGGCTGTGTTCACAGTTATGCCAAACTGGAAAACCAACAGAATGCATTCATCAGCAGGAGAGGATGAACAGGTTGTGATCTGTCTGACAGTCTAATCAATGAAAAAGAATGAATTCTCGACTCTTTAGCAGTGTGGATAAATCACAAAAACTCTATATTGCGGAGGAGAAAATGCCAGGCACAAAGGAAAGCATCCTTTATAACCCCATCTGTATGCAGCTGGAAACTTTGCAGAAGTGATTTATAATGATAGACTCTTGAGCAGCCATTGCCTTGGGGCAGGGAGAAGATGGATTGGAAATGGAAGAAGGGAATTCATTCTGGGTCACATGTTCAGCATCTTCAGCAGGGTGGTGTTCACACAGGCGGTGCCTTTATCAAACTCTACAGTGTGCATGGAAGAGCTCTGTATTTTAGTTAATGTAAATGATAGCTCATTTTAAAAGTTATCATTAGTGTTTCTATTGCACCTGTACATGTATTCATAGCTAAACATCTTTGTACTCGGTATCTTTTCATTAAACTCTTTCCTAACTCAAATTAAAAAAAAAAAAAATCGTTTTCTATTATTTCCTAAAGATAAGTTTTTGACATTTTTTTAATTGTTTCATTTTCTTTCTCTGACTCTTTGGGCCTATACTTTCTTAGTTAGCAAGCTGAGGACAGTGACAACAGACAGTTGTCTCCAAATGGAGATACTTTTGTCCCATGGGCCTCCATTTGGGTCCCAGCTGTTCTCGGGTCTGCTCCCATGACACTTGGAGTTCTTCTGTGCCCTCTCCTGTCTCTCACTATTCATTAACCTGAAAGTTTAGCAAATTCTCTCCCGTCATTCAGAAGGGGGTGGGAAACTGTGTTTCTATTGACATTTTGCAATAAAATGTTGTGACCAGTGATTATTTCCAAGAAACCTAAAATATTTCCAATTCTTTTATTCTACAGCTGGGTCAGGAAGAAAGATATGAATTGCTCAATGTCCTAGAGTTCACCAGGTAAAGACACCTGCTCTATAATTTGTGGGGGGAGGGGAATACATAGTTATCTTTTTTTTTTTTTTTTTTTTTTGCTTTTCCTATATATAGCTGGAACATATGCTTTACTTTTATTTATGTGTTTAAACAAAATATTAAGGTCTTCCATGCAGTTTAGATTAGTCCTACACAGGTTCTTCACAGTTGGTACTGCATGAGCTGGCAGTTCAAAGGGTCTTTTTGAAATGCAGTTACCTGAATCACAGATATAGGATAGGACTAAGAATCCTGTGGCTGGTACGTTAGCTCGCTTTCCGGTATAATAACGAATGCCTGAAATCATCACCTTCTAAAGATAAGTTTACTTTGATGCATTTTGGAGGTTGTACTCCATGGTCAGTGAGTCTAGCTACTTTGGACCTGTGGTGAGGTAACACATGAGGGAGGAACACAGGGAAGAATGAATCTACTCACCCCATGGCCTGATGGTCCCACCATGGAGTCTTCCAAGATTGCATTAGCACTCATGAGATACCTCAAAACGAAAAAGAGAGCAAGAAAATAGACTCCAGTTTCACAGTCCCCCTCAAAGCCTACCCCTAATGACCCAAAGACCTCTTACCATTTAAAAGTTCCCACCTCCTAATAGCACCTCTCTGGGATCAATTCTCCAATACATGGGCCTTGAGAGGTAGATTTCAGTTCCAAACCACAGCATCTAAAGACCTAAAATCATGGATATACTCAGAGGCAATGATGATTTATGTGGAATGGAATTAGTAAGACTTAGAAAGCCTCCATTATAATTGTATGTTCCGTATGCCCACTTGTCTCTGTGAAGTGAGAGTTACCATCTAGTAGGAAGAAACAGAAAGCAAAGGAAGTATCCCACTCACTCCCTAAGAGAAATAATGGTGGCTGTGTCATTCACTGTGACAAGGTCCTGCCAGAAGCAACACACGGGAAGAAAGGTTACATTGGCTCACATTTTAAAGGGATACAGTCCATCACGGTGGGGAAAGCAAGGTGCCTGGAGCTCCAGGTGTGGTGGCAAGAGCTCGTGGCCTGTCTCATTAAATCTCCATTAATCCAGGAGCAGAGAGCTCAGGGCCAGAAGAGGGCCAAGCCATAATAACCCTGAAGACCTCTCCCCCAGTAACACCTTTCAGCCAAGCAGGCCTTGTGCCCTAAAGGTCTCAGGACTCCCTAAAATAGCTCTCCAATGAGGGACAAAGTATCAAAAATAGGAGCTTATGGGGGTCTTTACATTCCCGCTAGAACAAAGGCCTTCAGCTCTACCATTCTACTCAGACTTAGAGTCTGCATTATTGGCCAGCCACCCTATGTTCTTGGGACAAATCAGAGGGAGACAGTCCCTTTTGTATGCTAACTTTGGTGGCTGTCTTGATATGGAATGACCACGTTACCAAACAACAGGATCTATCCCGATATTAAACACTATCCTTGCACTGTATTTTCCAAACAGCTCAAAGGAAGCAGCTGAATTCATTACCTAGGAGAGAGCACTCCCACATACGTCCCTCATCTCTGGCTTCATGATAAAGTGTTTTTCCCAGCCCTGTTTGTGTTAGAGCAGCATATAAATTAGCATATAGATGTGGTTTTTGGGCCACTCTGTGCTTCTGAAAAGTGCCATGGAGAAAAATCAATCAAAAGTGGGTCTTTGATTCTGTAGTGGGGGTGGGCTTAAGAATGGAGAGGGAAGTGAGTGAGATGGTGTCAGATAGTCTCTGGGAATGTGTTCGCAGTTTGGATCAGGATAGCGTGGTGAGATGGAAGAAAAGTTGATGGGCTTTTTACACCTGTCTGAGGGAGGTTAGTGGAAAATGGCTGTAGCTTGGATGGGCTGGGCGGGAAAAAAGGAAAGGAAGGGAAGGGCTAGGATCCTAGCTCGAACCGTGGGGTGTGTAGAAATGTCCTGTACATGGAGGGCAGACATAGGAAGAGGATGTGAACTATGGGGTATGTAGAAATGCCCTGGACATGGAGGGCAGACATAGGAAGAGGATGTGAACCGTGGGGTATGTAGAAATGTCCTGTACATGGAGGGCAGACATAGGAAGAGGATGTGAACTGTGGGGTGTGTAGAAATGCCCTGGACATGGAGGGCAGACATAGGAAGAGGATGTGAACCGTGGGGTGTGTAGAAATGCCCTGGACATGGAGGGCAGACATAGGAAGAGGATGTGAACCGTGGGGTGTGTAGAAATGCCCTGGACATGGAGGGCAGACATAGGAAGAGGATGTGGTAGATGAGATGTTTGGAAACACTATGCTTTAGATGTCTGTAAGACATACAGATGGAAGTGCCCAGTAGGGAGGTGGATAGAAGAGCCCGAAACATAAAGCCACACATAACAGCTATGGCTAAAGTACCCATTTGGTAGTCACTGGTCTCCAAATGATACCAAAAGCTTGAAAGCCAATAGGATCTTTTGAAGATAAAATATACATCAAGGGGAAAGTGGAAGGTGGATGACTGAGCCCCTAGTTAGAAATGATTAGAAATAATTCTAAACTATTAAGGACTGATTACAAACTAAGACTTGGCACCGGCCTGTAATCCTAGCTACTTTGGAGACAGAAAGAAGAGGATCACAAGTGCAAAGCTTCCCTGGGCTACAGACTAAGTTTAAGGCCAGCTCAGGCCACTTACTCAGAACTTGCCTGGGAATAAGAAGTGGACTGTGTGGTATACTTCAGCGGTAGTGTGCTTGGCTAGCATGAGTGACTGTGGCAAGAGAACTGGGAGGAAGGAATCAATAAAATCAAGTCTTTATTGTTAAAGATACAGAGGACAAAAGTAGACTAATAAATAGCCCAGAGCTATTTCTTTTTATCTTTTCAGAAGCAGCTGCCAGCATAGGTAAGGGGAAGTTTGAAAAAGATCTGTTGAGTATTCATTGGAAAGGTGGGAAGATGGGAGTGGATGGGGAGATGAGTGGGTGGAGCCTGTGTCTAGGTGTAGTTCACCCAGAGTTGAGGTATAGAGTTGAAAGGGCATGTGGCTTACAGGGGAGGATGCCTGGCTAGGTGAGGTATAAGGGAGACACTAGAACATGTTTGTGGGTAAACGTGATCCATATAGAAGGAGAAAGGGGCAGGTTCACAGGAGAGCTGCGTGACGTCAGGATGAAGCCACCGAGAAGGTGAGAGGAGCGATTTAGCAGTCATATGCCAGGAAGGGCTCTGGGAAAAGCAGAACTATTTCTCCCTTATGTCAAGAAAATACGATGGAGAAGGGAGTGCACAGCCAGGTATGGAGGCTGCAAAATGTAAAGAAGGGATTCAAGATGAGTCCCCGAGATTCAGAGTCTGGAGCAAGAAGGAAGCGTGGAAGGACTTGGAGAGTGAAGAACGTGTACCCAGGCCTTTCAGGGTTGAAGGAGCCATCGCAGAGGGATGAAACGTACAGGTGGTCAGTACGAAGCACCTCTGCTTTGTACATCCCATAGTATTCATCTCTGACTCAGTGACTTTTCTCTGCAATGGCCATTTTACTCTGATGGATCTCAGAGGTGGATTCCCAGTCGCACTTAAGAGATCTTGCCAGGAGAAGTAAGTTGATGAGTCTGGGACCATTAAATCAGAACTAGCCTAAGAATGGCATGAATCAAGAAGGACCGAGTAGCCGGGCGGTGGTGGCGCACGCCTTTAATCCCAGCACTCAGGAGGGAGAGGCAGGAAGGTCTCTGTGAGTTCAAGGCCAGCCTGGGCTACAGAGTGAGTTCCAGGAAAGGTGCAAAGCTACACAGAGAAACCCTGTCTCAAGAAAAAAAAAGAAGAAGAGGGAGGGCTGAGTTAACATGTGTAGACAAGACCAGTTTACTGTATTCGTAAAGTACAGTATTTCCACCCTGTCTGAGGTTTCACTTCCCCATGGTCAAAACCATACTCTAAAAAAGTATCTGATGGAAAATTATAGAAGCAAACAATTCCTAAGTTTCAAATACCTTTTAGTAAGGTATATTGTTATAATTATTCTTTTAGTTACTGTTGTTAATTGCTTACTCTAACAAATTAAACATTGTCATACGTATATACGTGTGTGTGTGTGTGTGTGTGTGTGTGTGTATGTGTGTGTGTGTGTGTACAGGAAAATTGCATTTTTGGGTTGATACTATCCCCAGTCTTTGGCATCTGCTGGGGGTCTTGGGCTATACCCTTCTCAGTCAGGGGCCTGCTGCAATCATTTAAACAGTAATGAATGCTTATATTGCTTCTGAAAGTGCTAGCATTTACCTTTCTCTGTGATTGTATATTTAAAATTATCATTTTTGTTTTTAATTTTTAAATGTAGCATATAATAGGATACTAGCTCAAATAGTTTTCAAATATTAACATATTAAACCTGATGCTACTCTGGTGGGTATTAACTCTTACAGGTGTCTGGGGAACTGTTTTGTTTATTCCTTTAGGACAGTAGATGGTACTCTGGCGACTTCAAAAATATAGTTTAACTCTCTAAGCCACCCAGCTGTATACTCAGGAAATAATTTGTATAACGAACGAATATGGCTTGTAATTTGGTGAGATTAATTATGTCACTGTGAAACACAACAAAAACGTGTCTATGCAGATCTGCAGTACGATGCCCCATTACGGAAAACCTCTTTATTTCAGCGCTAGGAAGAGAATGTCAGTGGTGGTTCGCACTCCATCCGGGAAGTTACGGCTGTACTGCAAGGGAGCTGTAAGTTTTTCTGGCCTTTTACAGTTTTGATTTATGGTGGTTTATAATGTACGTGTTAGGCATCCTGCTATGGAAATGCAACACAGATGTTTAACATGAAGCTGATGACATCCACGTTTGTTGGTGTTTTATAGAAACAGCATTCAGCCTCTTCTGGTGAAATGTGGAACTCCTTCTGGGTAAACTTGGTGCATTGAAAAAGTCTGGCATAGCTTACTTTTGTAATTCAATTTTTAATACATGATATTTGAGGTTTATGTTATATTAGCTATGTTAGCAGATGACTAAATACAGAAAGTATTTTTAAATTGTATTAGGATATAAGGATACACTCCAATTTTAATCTGCCTGTCTAAAGACCGTAGAAATGGGGAGAGGGTTGGCTCACAATTATTGCTGTAATTTCTCATTTGGTATTGCTTGTTTGTCTTGCTTTAAATATTACAGGATTGCTGACTGTTGCTTGTGAATAGATTATATTGACAGAAATAGTATTGTGTATTACAACTGAATTTTCCTAGTTAAAGTATGTTCACACTCATGGAAAAAAAAAAATGAGAATACTACCAAGCAGGCCATTCTTTGCTAAGATCAGTCAGGACTTTCCTCCTGCGGTGCCCTTCGCCTGGTAAGCCCTTGACGCGCTTCAAGCTTAGAATTTTACAATGTTAAATGGACTTGATCAGTGTGCTCTGCTCCATGGAAACTAGGAAACTAAACTTAATCAAGGCAAACCTCTTGTTTACATTCCTGTTGAGAAAGTTAAGTGCCTTGGTTTTAAAGCATCAAAACACAATTTTTGAGGGCTGCTGGTCTTAGGGCACTTTGGTAGAATCATTTCTGAATTTGGATATACCATTTCTTTGGTTATTGTGTTCCCATTGGTTAAGACGCCCAACATGTGTCCATCATGAGTGTTTTATCAGCAGGCTTTGAACTGGATTTTAGAGATGTGACGATATGACCTAAGTCATGTTCAGGAGCTTAAGTCTAGCCAAGGAAGTGCCTATAAAGATGATTAGGAGGTGGTGCTAAGTCACGTGGTACAGATTGTCCCTGTCCCTATGGCAACATGCACAGTAAGAGAATAAAAGGAAACTGAGACCTCCCATTCAATGGCTGGCATCCGTCTGGTTTACAACACCCAAATCACACCTGTCCTTTTTAAAATTTTGAACATTCTACCTCTAAACTTTTATTTGAGGGATTAAAGCATTGGCTAGAAAATAAAAACATTGGATATCCTTTTTTAACCACAGAGATTGTTTGCACATATTAACTTTCATGTTGTGTGGTTTCCCCACCAAAACAGAGATAAGTAATAAAACAGCAAGGACTGTTTGAGAACTGCAGTCTGTGGTTTGACATGGGATAGCTGAACATGGGCCCGGCAGAAGGGTTTGTCTGGCTCGGGTTTGGGTGAGGGGGTTGGGCTGGGTTTGGCCCCATCCCTGTGCTCAAGAGCAGGTATTTTCTTCTTGATCATTTCCATGCTATTGGGGGAGATGATTTGAGGGCTGCAAACAGATGCAGGCAGAGGTTCCGGTTGAGCCTTATCTCTTCCAGGCAAGAGCTGCTAGGGATGGATGGAGACAGGCTCAGAGAAGACCGGGGAGGAAGATTTAAGCCTTGGTAATTGATGTTTGCAGGTGCTGAAGGAAAGGATTATCAGGGATCATTTGGGGATTTCTACTTGGCTTGCCGAGTGGACTAACACCATTTTACCAAGATAGAGAGCTGGGAGTTAGTTACACAGGGCTATCAGTGCCGAAGCCTGGATTTTCCAGGAACAGAAACTGGAGTAAAAGGATCTGGGGAAATGACCCAGCTGTTTTAAGAGTTCTTACTTATCTTCCAGAGAACCTGAGTTTGGTTCCTAGCACCCACACAGCTCCAGGGGAGCCAGATTCTCTTCCAGCCTCCAGGGGCACCTGCAACACATGTTATACATTCACACTGAGTAAAAGACCAGTTCTTCTTCTCTCCACATTCCTTGGTTGCATGCAGTTCATTGTCTATGGGTGGGGTCTGTGGTAATTGGAATGAAAAAGGCCCACATAGGCGCATGAGGAGTGGCACTACTAGGAGGTATGGCCTTGGTGGATTAGGTGTGGCCTTGTTGGAAGAAGTGTATCAATGTGGGGTGGACTTTGAGGTTTCAGAAGCTCAACGCAGGCCCAGTTGCTCACTCTTCCTTCCTGCTGCCTGTGGATCCAGATGTAGAATTCTCAGCTCCTCTCCAGCACCATGTCTGCCTGCATGCTGCCATGCTTCCTGCTGTGACAATAATGGACCAAACCTCTGAACTATAAGGCAGCCCCAATTACATGTTTTCCTTTATAAGAGTTGCTATGGTCATGGTGTCCCTTCACGGCAATAAAAACCCTGACTAAGGGAGGGTCCCTGAGATTTCACCCTTCGGTGTTTAGCTTCCCCATTGTTTCTGGGAGACACAATCTCACAACAGACTTTCTGATCTTTCTAACCCCCTAGTCCATGATAGTCCCTGAGCGTTAGGTACAGGTGTTGTGGTGTAAATGTATCTACAATAGCTGACAGAGCTCCCCACCATTAGTTGATTTCTGCGTTATGACCCGTTGTGGTTTTCTGTAATGGTCTCTGCTCCGAAGAGAAGTTTCTTTAGTGTGAGGTGCGAGCCACACTTAACTGTTGGTATAAGAGTGAGCTCTAAAATGTAGTCAGGAACTGTGGCAGTAGTAGGCTCTCCTCTAAGACCCATAACATCACTAGTGCCAGGGAGTTGGCTAGGTTTCCAGTACGAGGCATGATTTCCCTCCTGTTGAGCTGACCTTCAGTCCAATTAGGGAACTCAGGTGCAAGCCAGCTTCCCTACTCAGAGGCCAAGACCAAAGTGCTGAGCTGTCTAATCATGCAAAGGGGCTGGGAAAGGCTCATGCCAACCCCAGCTAAGGCTATAAAACCGTGAGGTTGGCATGCATACAAGAAAATACAGAGCTGGGGATCTGTGTGGAAATCTCACACCGGAGCACCATAACCAGAGAAACATGGACTCGCTCCAGCTTAGTCCATCTGTGTAGACCACTCTACCTCAGGGTGTTTAGAAGCTCAGCATGATAAATAGAGAAGTTACAGCTATTTGTGTTGAAAAAGAAACTGGGAAGAGGATCTGGTAGACATGCAGGGTGGATGAGAAACCTTAAGCAGTTTTTTAAATAAATAAATGAAGTAAATTCTGGATTAGACACAATTGAAGGGAGAATAAAGTGAGTATATTAGAAGACAGTACTGAAAATCTCATGTAACACACAGTATAAAGAAATAGTGATTGCATTGGCGTGAGATGTATATTTCCTGCTTTTTAAGAGTTTCTATACGGAAGATACCTTGTTTTGTTAATTTTATAATTAAAAATGGAAGCATATACAGTTTACAATTTATATCTGCAGTCATAGCCAGTTAGAGAAAAGTACCATTTACTCAAATAAAACTTTAGTTTTTCAGTCAGTTTACTGTAAACCTCAGGAAAACTTGACAAACATATTTGCTCCTACAGGAACCTTTAGGAGACCAAAAATTTCAAAGTACGTGTCTCTTAAAAGTCTATGCTATATCCAAAATAAACCGTATCTACAATCAGCTGCTTCTGGCAGTTCTCTACTATATCAGAGCAAAGTCTAGTTAATTCTTAATGGATTCTATCACAGAAAATATTTGTGTTGTGTATATTGAAATATGAGCATGTTATGGGCTGGTGAGATTGTCAAGGTACTTACACAAAGCCTGCCAACCTGAGTTTAATCCCAGGGACCTGTATAGTAGAAGGACAGAACCCATTTCTGTGGGTTGCTCTCTGGTCACCACACACTCAACATGGCACAATAATGACATCATGTCTCCCTTCCCTTCCCTTCCCTCCTTCCAATCCCTCCCATAGACCGCTCCTTGCTCTCTTTCAAATTCACGGCCTCTTTTTTCATTAATTGTTACATGCATATATTTATATGCATATGTATTTCTAAATACAGCCTGCTCAGTCTGTGTCATGTTACTTGAACGTACTTAGTCACTGTTCTATTGCTGTGAAGAGACACCATGACCAAGGAAACTCTTAGGAAGCATTTAGTTGGGCCTTGGCTTACAGTTGCAGAGATTTAATCCATTCTAATCCTGGTGAGGACCACTGTGGCATGTAGGCAGGCACTGGAGCAGTAGCTGAGAGCTACATCCTGATCTTTAGACCAAACAAGAGAGCAAGCCTCGGCCTGCTGTGAGCTTTAGAAACCTCAAAACCCACCTCCAGTAACACACTTTCTCCAACGCCACACCCCCTAATCCTTCTAATCCTTTCATATAGTTCCACTCCATGGTGACTAAGTATTCAAATATATGAGCCTATGGGGGCCATCCTTATTTAAACCACTACAGTATGTTTTTAGGGCTGGCCATTTGGTACTGGATAACCAAATGTTGTGCTCTTCCCTGGGGAAGACTATTTCTCCCATCATCAGCATGCCTTAGACTTTAACCCTACACAAGCTGTTTATTCTTTTTTTAAATATATTTTGGTTGAGGCTGGGGAAATATCTCAGTAGGTAAGGTGCTTGGCATGCAAGCATGAGGACCTGAGTTTGATCCTGAGAACCTACATAAAAGTAAAAAATAAATAGCATGAGCTTATAATCCTAGGAGAGATGGAGACAGGAGGATCTCTGGGGTTTGTCTAACAGCCGATATAGCCAATGGGCAAGCCCCACAAGCCAGGGAGAGACGCTGTCTCACAAAAAGAAGATGACTAGCTCCTGAAGAATGATACTGGAGGTTGACCAGTGACCTACATATGCGTATACCTACACACACATGCATGTGCCTACACACACATGCATGTACCTACACACACATGCATGTGCCTACACACACATGCATGTACCTATATACACGTGCGTGTACCTACACACACATGCATGTACCTACACACACATGTATGTGCCTACACACACATGCATGTACCTACACACACATGCATGTACCTACACACACATGCATATGCCTGCACACACGTACATGTGCCTATACACACACACACATGCCTACACACACATGCATGTACCTACATACATGTGCATACCAGCACATGCACATGGACAAAAATCTGTTTTTAAATACAGAGCTGAATTCGAACTTCAGTCTAAAACACAGTGGGAGCCAGAGGTGGTGTCCCGTGCCTGTAATCCCAGGTGCTTAGGAGGCAGAAACGGGAAAATCAGAGTTCAAGGGTATCCTCAGCTGCACAATCAATTCCAAGCCTGTCTGAACTGCGTGAGACCCTGTCTCCAAAGAACAAAAAGATAAAAAGCAAGAGGAAAACAACTTTTTTGAGTGAATGGTCACCAAAAAGGAATGATTAACCATGGATTTAACTTTCCGAAAAGCCCTGGGCCCACCCACAGTGACAGTGATTTGGATGTGCCATGCCATCCCCAAGAATATCTGGTCACTGTGTTTTCCCTACTTTTCCTTACTGAGGGCCAGGATACAAGATAACCAAATCCCCTGGGGATCTTTCCATAAGTTGTAAGTCTGACCTGATGGCATATACCTCTTCTAGTGTCTGTGGAGGAATTTTTCTCACTCCTAAAAATGTGGCAGACTCTTGTTTTTTTAATCATCATAATAAATATCTTTGTGTCTGAGTCTAGATTTTTTCTTTTTTTTTTAATTAAGAAAAATTTATATGTGAGGGCTTTGTATCCCCAAAAGAATCTCTTAAGTATTTTGTTCTTCACAGGCAAGCATGGCCAACCACTGTGACTGTCATTTGAAAACCTGTATTTGCTACAGAAGGCCACGTTCCCTCCCTTGCTCTTCTCAATACCCCAAAGAATGTAGACAGTTCATTGATTCTTCTGGGCACCAGTGTGCTTAGATCTACTGCAGAGTTTAAGATCCCCCTTCTTTCACTCACCACTTCTGTTTCCCAAGTTTTGAAAAGATTTTCTTCCTCTGAAAATGGCCTCTGTTAACCTCGTGGAAATTTTCATGAACCGCCGTAAAAAAAAAAAAAAGAACTCCCAAGTAACTCTTTGCCCTCCCAGGAAGGAGCCACGATCACACACTGTCATTTCCCTCCCTGTTTCCCTTCCCATCCCACTACTGGAAAATGAGAAGAAATTCCTAACTGGGGCTTGGGCTCTTCCATCTGTTGTGAGGTCACTTGGTTGCGTTTCTCTCAAGGGCTCTAAATCATACTCCATTAATCAGCTTCCAGATCTCAACCCAAGACTAGAAACCCCACAGTGGGTACTACCACTGAGAGAGTAATTGCAGGTAGATGATTTATTTTTTCCTGGTCTAATAAAAAGTCACGAAGGCTGAAGACTGAAGTTCTTTAAGACGTTAAACCAAGGCCAGCGAATAGCTAAGGGAACAATAGGCAATTTATAAAGGAGAAAAGAGCAGAAAAGCAACTGGTGTGCAAAGCTAAAGCCAACGGGACTTTAAAATGGGCCGGAGGAGGGGTGAAGAGGATCAAAACACACTGTATGAAAATTTCAAAGAAATAATATCGGTTTTGATCCGGGAATTCTAGTTTACAAATGAAGTCGACCAAGTTTTAAAGCTAGACACAGTCAGAGACATCGTGTCCCCACCGGACATCTCGGGACATTTGGCAGTCCAGTGCTGCCTCGCGTGTGCCTCTGTGAGCACAGACCCATAAAGGTGCTCTTGTCCCTGGAAGGTTCTACGGGTGGATGAGTTTTATGTCCACACTGTAGCCGCCGAGGCTCCAGCTCACGGGAGAACTGCACAGGACAGACTCTGTCCGGCCAGCACTTCCCAATATTCCCTGAGTTCTAGAGCGTTCTCCGCTAAATACAATGCACAAAATTCTGCCAAACCTTCAGGGATAGTGCTCTCTCAGTATGTTGCACAGTCGTCCAATGCCTCCACTTCCCAGACTCTAAGACTACACCAGGTCCTTTCTCTGTGTTTCCAGCCAATTCTGGATGAGTTGCAATTCTTACCGCGTCGCAAACATTATGTGGAAAATACTATGGTCCTGTTTGTGGAATTATCCCAAGAAAAAGCACGTGCACGTTCTCTACAGGCCCAACCTTACAGGCCAGATTACAATTTCTGCCTGTGATTGATTGAATCCATGATGCAAACCCAAACCCACAGATCCAGCTGTATTCCTTCCGGTCTTTGGGGAATCATTGTTACTCATAGACAAAAAAAATATTCTGTGCTTAAAAAAAAAAAAAAAAAACACTGGGAGTTTTTGTACGGATTGGAGACAAATAATGTTGCAGACTTCAGTCTTATTAAATCCAGGATGCTTAATGAATCCACTGTGCCTTCTGCTTATTTTCCAGGACACAGTAATTTATGAAAGACTTGCAGAGACTTCCAAGTACAAAGAAATCACCCTAAAACACTTAGAACAGTTTGCTACGGAAGGTGAGCATTATATAGAAATAGAACATGAATGAAACACAAAGAAATCATAGACTTTTGGTATCTTACATGGTCCTTGACTGTTTTACTTCCAGATTTCTTAGGTGAAGCTTAGTTATTGATGATAGCTTAGATATTCCTATTTACTATTCCATGTGATATTTCCTTAAGGAAAAAAAAAACCTGTTAAAATACTGAGAGACTTTGGCCTCCATTTGAAGTAATAAGGCCTTTAAATCTGTGTTACTTTTTAGAATGGATACCATTTAAATACTTTACCTTGTATCTGTTGGAATTACTTAAGAAAAATAAAATAACTGAGCTTCTGTAATCTGAATAATAAAAAACCTATATTATTATGGAAAAAGTTATTATACTATTATAATTTGACTTTTTTTTATTGAGCCCCACCACATGCCAGTGTCTGTGTGAGGCCTAGGAGTCTGTGGTAAATAAAATCAGCCCATAACTGTTCTCCTGAAATACATGATGATGTCTGAGGCGAGCGATACAGGGTCTAAAGAAATGTTCTGGATTAGCTGAGTGGAAGTGAGGGTCGTTACATTGGAGAACGTGTAGAAACTTACCGCTGATTGCACGTTCACCCAGTATCTAAATCACCCATCTCCATCTTCGCTCCTGTTTCAGCTAGCCTGACCCCTGCTCAAGTCCTTGTTTCTTCATAATCAGGTCTTTGAAAGGAATGTTTTCTAAAAACATTAGACCAAAATCAATAATAAGCTTCAGAATAGCAGGACATAATGTTCTCCAAGTTCCCAAGAATGCAAGAGCTCAGAAACCTGCACAGCACAGCTGTGAGCCAGGTTTGAGCACATCCTCTGGCTGGTTGTGCTGGGTTTGAGCTGCCCAACTTGCAGGTTTTACAGGTTTGGGTTCGAGGTCTGGAGGTCTGGAGGTCTGGAGGTCTGGAGGTCTGGACATCTCCACTTTGGTAACAGTATTACACAGGCTCTCGTCCCCCTGTTTGAATTGGCTTGGCCCCCACCACCACCCCATTTCTTCCTGCCCTTGGGCCGAAGGATACTTCTATCCCCGCACTGCCCCCAAGTAAATTTCCAGCCCCATTCCCAAAAGAAGAAAAAGAAAACTGCTCTAATCCAGCCCTAAGATTCGAGTGAACCAGTGGTCAGTAACTCCGCTCCTCTCTCAGGAGGTAGAGCTGTCTTGCAGACAGTGAAGGGGTGTTGGGGAAAGAGAGGTAAAATGGATACCCTGGGCAGTGACCCCATACGTCACAGGAGGTGAATGGCCACAGGAAGTGAATGGTGAGGAGTGTGAGGAGACCGTTGAAGCGTGTGAGCCACACTCCAGGTTTGGGACTTCATCCTGCGGAACAGCTAGGGGGTTTCAAACAAGAACAACTTGCTAAGATGAGGCTTCTAGAAAAGTCACCCTAGATGTGGAGGAAGGGATAAAAGGGCTTGAAATTGTAAGCAAGGTACAAAATTTCAAAGCTGGAAGAGCATTCTAGACGTTTAATACTGAGGTTTTGTCATAGTTAAACTGATGCCGCATCAACAAATTGTTTGAATTCAGTGAGACTACTCAAAATTGGATTTTGTTAAATAATGGAACCATCAGACTTGTGACTAAATCTTTGATGGTGTGCTGGGGCATGCTGCCTTTTGCAGGGCTGAGGACTTTGTGTTTTGCTGTGGCTGAGATCTCCGAGAGTGACTTCGAGGAGTGGCGGGCTGTCTACCAACGAGCATCCACGTCGGTGCAGAACAGGCTGCTGAAGCTGGAGGAGAGCTACGAGCTGATTGAAAAGGTGCGTGGATCGTTGCCACCTACGGAAACCCCATTTCCACAGGTGTCTAGTCTTTGAACGGGGACCAGGAGAATCAGAAGCAGGATATGGAGTAGGTTACCGGTGGTTGTTGAGGGGGTTGCTGAGTTCATTTCCTGGCATGGACCAGGAAGACAGAAGGCTAACAGAGAAAGGTAAAGAAGCACTTTATCCCTTCAGGATGGGAAGGGCCTACGGCTGAAGTTCTCTAATGGATGCTGACATGGGTATGCTGTAGGGCTCCTGCGTCCTTTCTTTCTCCTTATTGGTCCTCGGTGACTTCAAGTTCTCCTCACAATGCCTTCTGGGAATGAGAAGCCACAATCCCACGGAACCTGCTTTCGCTTTTCTTGTCTACCTGTGTCTCTCTAACTCCCATTCAGCTATTATTTCACAGGACTTACTATTGATTCTCAAGATCAACAAATTAGTAAATCTTACTATGGTCTAAAATCTTGCTGAATGGGCCGAAGGACTAGGTATTGCTGTATATAGGTCTTCACTCTTTCCAGTTTTGTGTCATGATTAGCTACTCTAACAATCTCCCTGCCAGTGCATCCCATTGCTTTTGTATCACCGCATGGGACATACGCACACACAGACACACATACAGGAACACACACACACACACACACACACACACACACACACATACACATGGGAATATATGCATGCACAGGCACACACACATGCACTTGGACATACACACTCAGAGAGAGACATACATATACAAGCACAGACATAATTCATATGTTTATAACTAATATGTTAATGTAATATGAAACAATGCAGCTTTGTGGACTTGTAATGAACAGTGAGTAATACAACAGCGAATGACCTGGCGCTGTCTCCTGCACTCACGGGGCCGCGGCCACTTCCTGTGTACCCTCACCATTTTGTCAAATGCCTTCATTTTACACTTAAAGAAGTCAAGTCTGTTTGGGCTGACGGTGGTAGATACTCTGTGGTCGCTGCTGTATCAGTAGCAAGAACGCCTGTGTCCTTAGTTAACGATGGTAAGCATTTTGTGTTGTCCTTCCTGTGTGCCTAGTGGTATAGTAGCACTTCCATCTTTTAACGTGTTTAATCCTTTTGAGGAACGAATTGTCCCTGCTTACAGATGAAGAAATCCAGGTGACAGAAAGGCTAAGACACTGGACGAAGGTCACAGAGTCCGGGAGAGGATTAGCCAGAGCCCCGTGCTCTGATGTATTGGGGGGGGGGGGTACAGATGAAGAAATCCAGGTGACAGAAAGGCTAAGACACTGGACGAAGGTCACAGAGTCCGGGAGAAGATTAGCCAGAGCCCCGTGCTCTGATGTATTGGGGGGGGGGGGGCGCCTCACTCTAGCTTGAACTTGCCACTCAGTCACTGCCCAGTTACCCGATTCCCTCGGTGTCTTCCCCAGAGTGCACCAAGGGATCATGGGACCCTCTGAGGTGCAGTACATCTGGTCTTGCCTGCAGGTGGGTGAGGCTGGCATTTTATTCCTCTCTGTTACGAAACTAGGTACTTCCTGTGTCAGAAGGCATCCAGCACCAAGACCTCCCAGGACTAGTTCCCCTTCACCCACACACCCCCACACACACCCTTCCCTTCATGTCACACCAGGGAGCATCTTGTTCTAGCCGAGGTGTTTTTCTCTGATACGTGTAGATGCCACATAAAACTCAAGGTAGTCTCCTGTCTCCGTAAGATGCTGCAATCACTTTAGAGATGGTGGCTTGTTTCTTACATAACTTAATGAATTTTATACTTATATATTACTTAAGGGAAAGATACCTAGATGATACACATCTGTGATTAAAAACTTCCACCTTTTAACTGGGATACACATTCAATCTTTGTCCAGCAGATGGCAATCGTGAGTTATATTAAAATTTAAGTTTCCTGGCGACTTGCTTTTTTTTTTTTTTCTTTTCCTTAAATAGTATACAAATACAGAAACCGCAAATAGATTGCCTCTTAAAAGAATGGGGCGGGTATAAGCCCCATGTTGAGAAATCTAAGACATACAAGTGTGGGGAGACAGGGTCCCACCTTCAGCCAGCCTATTATAAGAACAGAGTTTTGCATGCTTTCCTATTTCTAACATAGGGTCCTCCTTCAGGCATGCATTTAATTAACATTCATTGAATGATGGAGGTGTCCTGGGCCACGGGGTGGCTAAGTAAATGAGGACAACTCCCTGAGGCCTCTACACACCACTGTGGTCTGCACAGAATCCCTGGGTGAGGAACTTCGAGGAAGAACCCACTCTCTTGGTCTGAAGGAAGCTTTTGAAATGGCTCTCCAAAGATTGTTTTGCCAGTTCGAGGAGAACAGTAGTCATTGGGGGACTAGGCAGAGTTGGGCAAAAACAACACAGGGGACCAGGTGCCTGAGTTACTTTTTCTGGACAGTGTCTCTGCCAGCCCCGTTCCTTTGAGGACTGTGGGGTTTTAATGTGTGTGAGCCTGAGCAGGATGGCCCTGCCTTCTGTCTGAGTTTCCCCTCTGTGTTGAAATGAGCTGGATCGCCACTCAGAAGCTATGGTGACTGCCCTCCTTGCAGATAGCCTAGTGAGACACTTGAACAAGGGAGACCACCAGTTCCATAGGTGTCTCATCTGGCTTAAAGTGTAACTGTCACAGCCTCAGAGTTCATCTGCCTTGGCTGAGACACAGGTTGAGACACAGGACGATTGTGCAGTCTACTCTTTATGTGTTTGGAATCCATTAGCATGTAGTCCATAGTATGGGACTGAACGTGGAAGACAGTTAATTTTTAAACTGTGAGAGAGGTTTTTGCTTTTCTTTTTCTTTGTAGAGCCGAGTCTATTGTCCAGAAAAAGACATTGGCTAGATCCTAAGGTATACAATTGATGATAGCCAAGCTGCTCCAGTTAGCATGAAGGGTAGAAAGCAACCCCTCCGGCTCCCCCTGTCTCCACCTTGCCTCATGGTGGTCCAGGAGAGGCTTCACAGCACTCTGGGCTCCACTGAGTGCAGTATGTAAACCGTATCATGTTACATCTGTGTGTGGATGTCTTACAAATGTGCTTTGTAAAAGATCAGAGCATCATCGTCATGCAAGATGCTTCTGAGCATATTCGAATTAGTGATACAAGATGCCACAGACACAGGAATCATGTTACACCGAAAACATTCTACGTTGGAAAGATTTGTAGAGCTTCTCCTAAAAAACAATATTTTTAATATATGACCGAGTAAGTGAAATTTTTACGGCATAATTAAAGTTGCGGTTATAAAGTCTGTAAAGTCACATGTCCTGCCAGTGGTTTATCCAAACCAGTAACTCGGTTTTTAAAACTGAATTAAAGCCTTCTTCCTTTGGGAGTTATAACTCCTGCATAAGCTTGAGAATATGTGACTAGGTGTGGTGGCACATGCCTTTAATCCCAGCACTCAGGAGGCAGAGGCAGGGGGATCCCTTTGTGTTTGAGGCCAGCCTAATCTACATAGATAGTTCCAGACCAGCTAGGACCACATCCAAGAGAATACTGACAGTCATCCTTTCTGTGACCCTGCTACTTTTCTTCCAGGACATCTGTGTCTTAGCACTCACCGTTTTACCCTCAAGGGGTGTACTACATGGAACAGAACATAGGAGACTTAAAAATGTCCCAGACCCTGCCCTCTTTGCTCTCTCTGTTGACAGTTGTTCTTAGAGAAGATCTGGGATTTTAGCATCTATCAGTAAAATATACTCATGATTGTTCGAAGACAGTGCGCTTTGGGTCCCAGCGTTCACATCCTCTTCAGAATAATAATCCTAATCCCATGAGTTGTTTCACGAATCGGTTACCAGTACTTTGTCACCAAATAAAAGGCAAAAGGTGGCACATCCCTAGGAAAGGCCGACGTCCTCAACAGTTAGGAAGTTGTGAGGATGACGATGTGGGGGGCTGGAGTCCTGGCCAGTCCTCCCGCTCTTGCCCCACTTTGTGGCCCTCAGCACCTCCTCCTCTCTCTTCCTCAGCGCCTGAGAGAGTTTACAGTTGTCTCATTTTGCAGACCTGTTTTGTTTTCCTTCACCTCGTTCTTCGGGAGGACAGGCTCTATATTCAGACTCAACGTCTCACCTTGTGAAACCACTTCAGGTGTGCTCTCCGTTTTGAAACATCAGATTATTTTTAAAACAAACCTAAGTTTTTCAATCCATTTACTTACATGTGCTCAGAAAGAATTAAAAGTAACAATAATTAGGGGGTCTTGAAGTCCCGTTGGTGATTACCTCTATGAAGTTTCTCACCTTCTTACTGTAACCTGTCTCTTCAATTTTAATCTAACAGTTCTCAGACACATCAATGACTTTTGCCTTATCCTCATATGATGCCGCTATTACATTCTTTGAAATGAGCAGAACACAAGGCTCTGGTTTTACCTTCACATAATTAAGCCATCAGTTGAAATATGATTGTGTGTTTGTAGAGTAGGAATGGGGTTGATTTTTTTTTAATATTTCTATTAGTTTGTTTCAATAGGAAAAAATGACATCGTTAGCACTGCACAGGTGACCTGTTCATGATGTCTGTGTTTGCAAATGCAGGTCATGTACCTTAAGAGTTAGAGAAACCAGTGTGAGATGCAGTACATATGCATCAGTGGAGACACAGTACTTCCCGGATGATACAAGTTTTATCTTTTATTTCAAGTTGTGGGTTGGGATCTAAGTTTTTCAAAGTGAACATTGGAGCCAGAGGATCCTTTAGGAGCTGGGGAGGGAAATCAGAACGCTGGAGTTTGGGTATCCTCTTGCCCTGCTTTGCGTTTTGTGATGAATGGAAATCATCCCCTAGACTGAGGCTTCATGCTGGCGGTGACCATAATTACCATATTCATCACCCTGTCCCCAGTGTTTGACTGTCTGGCCTGTGTTAATCACTCAGTAAATATTTGATGAATAAATGAATTATTCAATTAGGTAAATTATTCAGAAACGAGAGCCTAATAAGTGCTCTCCTAGTGAGAAGCCGCCCCCTCGTTCTAATTCTGTGTGCGAGGAGGACCTGGGCAGCAAAGGTGACGCCATTAAGGATCAATTGAATGTGTTAGGAAGGGAGCGGGTAACTTTTATGTCATTCATCCTGTAGAAATATAGGCCCATTCACTTGTTAAATGTTCTTCCGTGGTCCTTATATATAAATATAAGGAGAAGATGGTTGAAAAACTCAACAACAAGTCCTTGATCTGTGATATGTGGTAGGCTCTGAAGCCTAGTAATGGGAGTGGATTAAAACCCTCTCTGCTTTCCTCTTAGTGACTGGAGAGGAACAGCACACTGAGAGAGAGAGAAAAAATGTAATTCTAGACAGGATTTAGGGCCTGGGCACTGAGACAAGGTATTATGATAGGATGTTGAAGTCATGATGTTTTATTTATATTTTTCCCTATTTCCTTTCTCTTTTTTCCCCCAAAATGTAGTTGATATTTTGAGGATATTTATAGATTGCCTTAATGTGGTGTAGTGTAGACCAACCGTGACATCTGTGTGACCGAGTCCAACGGCCTTGTGCCCTTTGCTGCGTGTAGCAAGAAGTGACTTGGAGAATTCCTAGAGAAATACCCAACTTAATAGGAAACAGGACTTTTCTTGAATGCTGATGGCTGCCAGGTTCACAGAGACTTCTGAATTACCATGGAATGCCTTTTCAAATAAAGCTACCACATCTATTCTTAGTGGCTGCAAATGCCACTTTCGTTTGTCCTAAAAGCTAAATGAACGTTTGTATGATGTCCTAGTGACTGTGTGGTTTAGAATTCCAGTAGTTTCCTGTTCTACTATTTGCTTGAGCACATCTGCGGCTCGGCAGCACATCTGCATGTCAAACCTGCCCCTTTTGAGCAGTGAGTGACTAAGCTTCAAGTCTTCTACTGTTCGCCTGATCTTTTTTCCCCTCAGGGTCAGGGATCGAACTCGGGACTTTACATATGCCAGTCAGGCAACAGCACCATGGACCTCAACTCCCCGATACCCTGAGTATTTAGTTCAGGGCTATCTAAAGTGGATGTACAAGATGGTTATCCTTTAGGATGGTCAGGGAAATGTTGGAACTTCTGATTACATTCATCTCTTCTTTTTTGTACTTCACAATGCATATAATTTTTAATATTATGAACAAGTATGTTATTTGGAGATGTGTTATATAGGTTAAAAAATACTCAAGATTTTTTTTCCTAATATGCACAAAAAAGTTTGGGATGATCTATCTAATTTCATCCCCAGAAAAATCCTATTAAATCTGTAATTTTACTCTCTTCTTGCTGGTGTGAAAGCAGATTCCAGGGTAATTTAAGTTACTTGATACAGGACATATATCCATGTGAGTCGGCAGAACAAGAATTGAAAATAAAGTTCTGTCTTAATTCCAGTCTCATGTTAAGAGTCCATATGTTAGACTGCCAACTCAGTTTAGAAGAAAGCAAGAGTATGTAAAAATATCAGACTTGAAAAATCAAACATAATCAAACGTGCACTTGTATAATCATTAGCCCAGCATTTGGGGTAGGACTGGGTGTCAGCTCACATGGAACATTTCCACTTAGTGAGGCAGCCGCTACTCTCTGGGAGAGACAGAGACAGACAGAGACAGAGAGACAGAGAGAGGGGCAGAGACAGAGAGAGAGAGGGAGAGGGAGAGGGAGAGGGAGAGATGATTGTCATGAATTCCCTTCAACTTCTGATCTCGGAATACTCCTGAGTTCCTGCCATTTCTGATCGCATGCTCCCCTTTTCTGGTGTGATAGCTCCCTTCTTCCCAGCACTCCATGGTAGACTTTCCACACTGGGCATGGCTGTCTTCTGACTCAGATAAGATAGATGAGTTGTTTTTGAGAGCTACACCCAGTCGTTTCCCAAAGCCTGATTCTTTTCAGCTGGGTGTGTGAAGTTCTGGCCTTCTCTGCTAAGTCCTTAGCTTTACGAGTTCAAAAGTGATTTCTGTGGTTCAAAAAAAAACATCAAGTTAAAGCCCTTTTCTTGGCCTTGGAAGAATTAACCAGTTGCATGATGTCTCCAGAAGCAGCCAGCAAGCCATCCCAGTGAATTAATGTCCTTGGTTTTAATACTGTAGCCCAGCTTGAGCTAAAAAGGAAAGACGTGGGAGCTCCTTTGTAAATGAAACTGCAACATGGTGTGCTAAGGGATGCTGAGAAGAAAATTCCCAGAGGCCCCTGCTTCTGCATAGTGTAGAACACAGGAGAGCCTGGCTGGCTCTGAGAACCAGTTTGTACTATAGCTTGGAGAGTTCCAGGCACATCCAGATCCCAGGGTCACTACAGTTAAAATTGCAAAACAGTGGCCTCTTAACCGAGCTTCCCAATCCGTGCCAGGTTGGCCACTAGTGAGCTTTATAGAATGTGGATTTGACCCCATGTCTCCCTTAATGAAAACTCTTCCCCACGTATCCTTTGGCTTTGTAATCACCGTAATATGTGAGTTCTTCAACCTTTCTTCCCTGGGGCTTCTAGTCTCTTGTTCCTCCCCACCATGCTCCATTGTATTTCTTGTTCGTGTCCTGGGTAAATGGCGCCTTCTCAAACAGGACCGGCTTCCTCACGTTTCTGTTTTTGCATTTGCAGCCTGTCTGTAATGAGCACCCCTTATCTCTCTGCACCTCTCCTGGCTCTTTGCCTACATCTCAGCTCAGTGTTTGGGGTTAGAGTCGTTCTAGCTTCTGTCCTATAGCGTTTGTTTTATCATTTGGTTTTTGAGGTAGCCATGCTCAGCGGATACTTCTTTCTAGTGATTATCACTTACGATCATTTATAAGTACAAAGTGCTAAAAAAAAGTGTGTGTGTGTGTGTGTGTGTGTGTGTGTGTTCAAGGATGTGTGTATATGGAGGCCTTGGGTGTTTTTCCTCACATGGTCTCTCACTGGCATGGAACTTACTGACTGCCTAGACTGGCTGGCCAGCAAGCCCCAGGAACCCCCCTGCCTCTGCCTCCCCGAGCACTGGGATTAGAAACACACAAGTTCACCTGACCTCTTCTTTATTTTTAGTTTTTTATGTGGCTTCTGGGGATCCAGCTCAGGTCCCCCATGCTGGCTTAGCAAGCCCTTTATCAAGGACCCATCTCCTCAGCCCCCAAACGTAGCATTCTTGTAATGTGAAGCAATGTTTCTCTGATGGTAACTCTATATTGCAGTTAAGAAGTGTTCCTGGAGTTTAGGATTACAGGGAGGGGGAAAACGACCTGGGAATGGAAGTCCTGAAGCCAGGCCTAGGAGAAAGGCAGATGTTAAACAAGCAAATAGCCCGAGTATTCAGTCAAGAAGGCTCAGGTGCAGAGACGGGACAACTGCAGGCATTCTGTGTCCATAGGTCTGCCAATGCCAGGCCAATGGCCGCATCCACCCTCTGCCAGTTTTGCTGAGCACAGCTACCTCCATTTGTTTGCAGACTGTCTTTGGCTGTTTTGATGTCCTAATGATAGAATTAAGTTGCTGCGGAGAATTGTGACCCTCTAAACCCTGAGCTATTTATTATTGTTTAAAGAAAAGCAGCTTGGCAATCCGTCTCCAGACCAGCAATTCTTATAGTGAGGTCCTCAAAGCAGCAACCCTCCAAGGAGAACTGCACATTCCCAGGCCTCCCACCAGCCCTGACCAATGAGAAATTCTAGGCGCGGAGTCCCACGGTGTGTCGCTGAGGCCTGCTAAGGTGAGGAGCCCTGACTGAGGGCAAGGCAGGCAGAATTTAAGGGAAACAAGCGTTTCCAGTGATTTCTTTCTTCTTTTTCAGATGGGAGCTCCCTCTCAGACTCACTACATTAGCCCCACCTAGTCTCAGATTCACAGCAGTCCTCCTGCCTCAGTGTCCTAGGACTGAGACTACAGTCATAAGCCACCAAGCTGGCTTGCTTGATAAATTATAATTCTACAATGGAAGGAACTCACAATTGTATCCCCACTATCTTGCTCTGATCTCTTTGCTTGATACGAATGAATGAATGAATGAATGAATGAATGTATGAATGCAGGCATGAGTGTGCCAGTGTAAGGAGCTAATCCCTAAATGCAAAATTGGGATCTGCACATAAAAGAGGGAAATCAGGCAGCCCTACCAGGATGGCTCAGAACTGGGGCTGAAAAGCATTTTCAGGAGCAGAGTGCTACTAAAGGCAGAGTGTCAGTGACAGGTGATAAAGGACCTGGTGTTTGGATCGGATTCCCTCTGGCTCCTCTGGCCATGCTGCTTTGTTGTCTCCCTCCTACAGCCATGGTTCACCTGCTTCTCACTTCCACTCCGGACAGAGTATTTGACCCCCCCGAAACCGTAAACTCAGATCACAAATGTGAAACATTTCCCGGAGTCTGGACCCTTCCTTCTGCTTTGGAAATGCTGGGTGCTTCTCCATCCTCACCTCCCTAGCCACCCTCTTCCTTTACACTGACGCCGGCGTCCCTGCGTCTCGCTGGGTTATGTCTGTATTCACTGCAGGGGTAAAACTCCGCCTATCAGTATTGATTCTTTATCTTTAGAGAAACCGATGCCATGCAGACTGAGCTGCGTTCCAAAGTGTGAACTGGCATGAGTGAGATTATTGTATTGTTCTCATTTAAAAACATAACACAGATATGGTATCTAAACACTGATGACCTACTTGCTAATATGAAAATACAGGTCACTTTGAAGGCCTTTTACTTAGTAAAGCATATGTGCATTGATGGGGGGAGAAAAAACAAAGTTTCTATATCCATCTTAATATGTGTTACTGGACTATACTTGAAGTTTTTAAATATTCTGTATGTTTTTATCTTCACCGGGGTAGAAATTTTGCATTTATCTCCCCCCTTTAAAAAAAAAAAAAAAGAAAAGAAAAAAAAAAGGGCTGGAGAGATGGCTCGGAGGTTGAGAGCACTGACTGCCCTTCCAGAGGTCCTGAGTTCAATTCCCAGCAACCACATGGTGGCTCACAACCATCTGTAACAAGATCTGGTGCCCTCTTCTGGCCTGCAGTCATTCATGCTATATACATAATAAATAAATAAATCTTTAAAAAAAAAAAAAAAAAAAAAAAAAAAAAAAAAAAAAAAACTACATACTTTAGAAACATCTAAAGAAAAAATAAAATTTTTGAGGGCTTTTGTAGGTAATTACATATTATTTCACGATTGTTCTGTGATAACTAAATGCATATTATGTCAAAGAGTCATCAACCTGACCCTTTGTAACTTCTGGCATGGTGACATTTTGAAAGGAAAATTAGCGTTTAGGCTTTTTTTTTTTTTTTTTCATTCCATGAATACCATGGGAATTTCCTGGTGTTTCAACACATTCTGAATATGTAACTCCCACAGTGGCCATTAATGGCCATCTGTGTAAGGTAATACATATTTGGGATGAAATTGATTACCGCCCGAACACTTTGGTGCTGCGATCAGGAAAAGCACGGAAAGTTCACATCTTTTTTTTTTTTTTCTAATGACAGCTGTGTAGCTAAAGATATTAATTTCCCCAAAAGTAAAACAGCCTATCAGTCAAGATCCTAATCTCACAATAAATACTGAGAGGAAGGAAAGGCGTCTGCAAAGCCCTCCACTCACGGCGGTGACTGCTGTCCTCGGGACACTCAGCATCAGGGGACATGCAAGTCCTCTGGGGTGCAGTGTTTCTTTATTCAGTCCTGGGCTAGGACCACTGCCATTTTGCTGAGGGCGCAGAACTGTCCATGACACTTGTAGAAACTCCTGTACGAACAGCTGCTGACACACATCATGCTGGCCTGCTCCTCACCTTTCTCAGCATACCTGACTATCCCTACATTTTTTGTTGATTTCTATTATTTTTGCTTGGATTAAAATGTTTCCCTTTGCCTGTATGAAACCAGACTGTCTCCTTCTTTCAAATAGGATTTCTTCATGATCTCTCCAGTGAAGTCATTTTATTTTTATAGCTTTGTGTGTGGTAATGTGGACCTATGTATGTACTTTCTGAGCTCATTTTCCCCCCAAGAGTTTAGCTGGGAACTACACAAATATATGTGTTTATATAATTCTCATGACTTTGTTCATATCTTGACTCACACTAATTATCTAGTCACCCCAGTGTTTTGTGAAACACATTACAAAAGATAATCTTTTTCCAATTTAGAAACGTTCAAGGTTTTGTCTCTGAACAATCTCCATGAATGTTAAAAGGCCTTATCAAGCCACCATAGAAAATTTAAAATTTGAACCCAGCTCCATCTTTATCCTCGAGGGGATATGAGCCATAATGGCGTAACTGCAAATACCCTAACGTAGACGCAGGAACAGATAGAATCACTGTGTGCACGTTGGGATACAGCAGCGGTGATACTGCTTCACCGACGTTGAGCCACTCTGCCTCTTCTCCTTGACCTCAGTGATGATTATTCATCAGGGTATGATAGATTTCAAATCTGCTCCCTACTAGAGGTAATAAAATAATACTGTCTTCCTTTAAAAAAAAAAAAAAAAGCTGTACCTTCTCATTTTCTGTGTCATATACTAGGTGTCACACATCAGTTGTGTCCGATAGCTATTCAGGGGACTTGGAACATACTGAAAAGAAAGTGGTCTCCATGGTAGCAGTATTTTGGAACATTTGGGTTTAAATTTTGTCTTGTTTGTCGATTCGTGAACATGCCCAGTGCTCACTTTCGATGCCATTGGCATGCAAAGATAAATAACGTGATCCTACATTTCAGCAAGCCTACCAGAGTCCCACAAACACCAGATTTAAACACAGGTTGAGTGTCCCTTGTGTGACATGCTCGGGACCAAAAGTGTTTCCGAGTTGTTGGACTTTTGTTGTTGTTGTTTTTGTTTGGTTTGGTTTAGGTTGGGTTGGGTTGGGTTGGGTTTTTTCCCCCAGATTTGGGACTTTGTCTACATAATGAGATTCTTTGGGAATGGGACCCAAATCTAAACATGGAATTCATTTTTCTCATATACCCCTCACTCACATGTCTGAAGGTGATTTTATGTTGTGATTGTCCACATCTTGTTGTGCTTACATTTTGACTGCCACCTGTTACCTGAGGTCATGCATAGAATTTCCCACTTGTGGCATCTTGTTGGTACTCAAACACATACAGATTTTGTGCCATTTCAGATTTCAGATTTTTCCATTATAAGTATTCAATCTGTATGGTAAGTGAAAACATGTAAAAGTTAGCTGAATTCTGAGCAGAAAGCTCAAAGAAGCAGTAACTTTGAATTTGGCTTCATTGTGTAAGTCAGGTGTCACTAGAGAAGGGACTGAGGGAGGAGGTGGGGCTATATGTATAAACATACTATGCAAACACCTTTCATATACTTGGCCCCCTGTGTGTCTCTTGTGGAAGAGGCTATTGGCAGGCTAATGAAACACTGGTTCCCACCCATCCTTCTGTCTTGACAGATCCACTCTGGAGGCTAAGAAAACTAAATACATAATTAGTGACAGCCCTATAACATAGCCCGGCCAACTAGCCTTGTTTGGAAATGTGTTGAAATATGTAGAAACAGTTCTGTTTTCCAAATGAGAAACAGATATACTTGCTGTTGACTCCTTGTTCCTGCCCTCAGAATAGCCATTTTAGTTGTGCCCAGGACAACCACTCTGAGATATTAGGAGAATTGAATGTGGAGTTGAATGTGAAGATATGGCTGAGTTCCCAGACGCTACCTACCGCCAGCCTACTTATGTAAGGGAAACCAAACTGTCTCCTAAGTCATTGCTAGAGTTTTCTATTGCAGCAAGAGGCACCCCTAGCTGATGCAGGCATAAACTACATACACATGTAGCATGTGCTCACTTCATGTCTTACTGTTGAGTCTTGGTAATTCTTGAGATGTTTGCCTTTATTGTTGTATAATAATCAGACCTGTCTTGATTATTGCATTTGTTACGATAATCTGTGTTCAGTAAACTTTGCTATTATACTTGTTTTGAAACACCATAAGCTGAATAAACGTGTGTGTTCTCATGGCTCCATCAGCCAGCCATTCCTCCATCTCCCTCCCTCTCCATGGGACTTGTTCTCTGAGCTTCAATATTTAAAGTAGATTCACTCTACTGTCACTTCAAAGTATTTAAGCAAAAGGAAGGGTTGAGTGTCTCTCATTTGAAATCAAAAGCTGGAGACTATTAAACTAAGCAAGGAAAGTCTACCTAAAGCCAAGAAAGGCTAAAGGTTTGTCTTTTTTCACCAACTAGCCAAGCTGTGACTATCATTCTTAAAGGGTGTTAAAGTCTAGTTCCAATGAACACAAGAATGATACAAAAGTAAAACAATATCCTGATGCTGATGTGGAGAACGTCTTTGTGGTTTGTTAGGAGATCAAACCAGCTAAAACATTCCTATGAGCCAAAGCCTAATTCAGAGCAAGCTCTTGGCACGGGTGGTTCAGTGATGGATTTCTCACACTTCAAAGCAAGCTCTTGGCACCGGTAGTTCAGTGATGGATTTCTCACACTCCAAAGGAAGCTCTTGACCTCTTCAGTTCTGTGAAAGCAAATAGAGATGAGGATGCTGCAGAGCAGGGTTCAAAGGCAACAGGTTGGCTCACTACTTTAAATGAGGAATCCATCTCCATACATGGAAGTTCAAGGTCAACCAGTCAGTGCTGATGCACAAGCTGCAACAGGATATCCAGAAGGTCTAGCTCAAATAGTTGATGAGGACGTCTATATTAGCAAACGGACTTTCAGTGAAGATCAAACAGGCTTCTAATTAGAAAAAGACGGCACCCAAAACATTCATAGCTAGAGAGGAGAAATTTCCTGTCTTCTAAGGGACAAATTGGGACAATTACAATGGGTGACTAAGGTAAACCGGTGCTCATTTGCCATTCTGAAAGTCTTTGGGCCTTGAAGGGTTATACTGCAGTGAATCTACTCTGTCTGTGTTCTGTATATGGAACAACAAAGCCTGGGTGACGTATCTGTTTATAACATGATGTGCTGAACATTTGATACCCATTACTGAGACAAGCAGCTTGGGGAAAAAAATAATTTAAAATATTATTACTCATTGACAATGCACCTGGTCAGCCAATGATTTTAACAGACTTATAAACATAGGAAGATTAATGTTTTCATGCCTGCCAGCACGACACTCACTGTGCAGCCCACAAATCAAGGAGCAAGCTCAACCTTTAAGGCTTAATACTTAAATACTTTCTGTAACGGATATAGGTAAAATAGTGATTCTCTGATAGATCTGGGTAAATTGAAAGCCTTTTGGAAACAAGTCACCATCCGAGACACCACTGTGATTCATTGGATGAAGTGAAAATAATAACACATTAAAGGATCATGGAAAAGGGTGACTCCAGCCCTCAGAGGTTACTCTGAGGGATTCAAGACTTCCGGGAAGGGAGTAACGGCATATGGCAGGCATAGCAAAAGAGCTAGAGACTGCAAATGAATTTCTATAGTCATATGATAAAACTTTAATGGACAAGTAAAAAAACAAAACAAAAAAGGGGGGGCTTTCTTGCAGTGGAATCTATTGCCGAGGAGGATGCTATAAAAATTGTTGAAGTGACAACAAAAGAGTTGGAATGTTCCAGAAACTTGGTTGGGAAGGCAGTGGCAAGTTTTGAGATGTTCCAACTTTGAAAAAGTTCTGCTGTGGATAAAAGACTGTCAAACAGCATTGCATGCTGCAGAGAAAACAGTTCATGGAATGAATAGACCATGTGGGAGATTCCCTTGTCTTATTTTAATTGGCAAGCCTCCTCAGCTGACATGTCAGGAGCTATCAACATCAAGGCAAGATGCTTCACTGGCAAAAACAATCTGACTCCCGAAGGCTCAGGTGACCATTAACATTTTTTAGCAATAATAAAGTATTTTGAATTAAAATACTTGCATTGTTTTTTCATACATGATGGTATTACACACGAAAGGGGCTATAGTGTAGTATGAGCATAAGGTATTCTTACTGAAAAAACAAAAAGTTCATGTGACTTGCTTCATTAGGCTTCTTGCTGTGTTGTTATCTCAGTTAGGCTTTCTGATGCTATGAAGAGACACCATAGCCACAGCAACTCTTATAAAGGAAGAACATTTCATTGAGGTGGCTTACATTTTCAAAGGTGTCGTCCATGATCATCATGGTGCAACATGGTGGTGTGCAGGCTGGCATGAGGAGTAGCCGAGTGTCCTACATCTTGACTTGCAGACAACAGGAAGTGAATGGACTCACTGAGCCTTGTTTGAGCATATATGAGACCTCAAAGCCCGCCTTCACAGTGACACACTTCCTCCAACAAGACCACGCCTCCTAACAGTGCCACTCCCTTTGGGGGCCATTTACTTTCATACCACCACAATTGTGGGGTTCCAGAACCAAACTCAAAGCATGAGGTATGCCTCTATTGATTATATTCGGTCTTAGGTGAAAGATAGTGCCCTATACACTAGTGCCCTGTGATGATCTCATCTTCCAGCATGCAAGTCTAAACTGTTTGCTTAGAGTCTCATGCTGTCGCTCAGTTTGTTGTTCCCACCTCATTGTGTTTAGTTTTGTTATGTGTGCATTTCCTGACACTGCATCAAAATGAAATGTAATCTCTTTTTAAACAGGTCAAGGTGGTTTCTCCCTGATTTGTTTTCAGTAACCACCTACTCGTTTTCAGCTTACTTTTTAATGCCCCTTGATTATAGGGTAGGGGAGAGATTTGAGGTTTGTTTTTATTTTATGAATCAGAACCTTACTTTAGAAAGAGTTCAGGTAAATCAGCTTCAGGAAGTCTCATTCTCAGCCAAAATAATTGGATTAAAGTCAAGGATCCTTAAGAAAGAAAACAGCAGGATGGTTAGGATTTATGTCCAAGTCCATGAGTTACCTTTGTCTCTGATTTTAACATTTTTCAGCTTTTGTCCTTACCCAGTCAAGTAGTTTTCCTTTTCAAATTTTTAACACTTTTTTTTTCCCAGAATCTTCAGCTACTTGGAGCTACAGCCATTGAGGATAAATTACAAGACCAAGTACCCGAAACCATAGAGACACTAATGAAAGCTGACATCAAAATATGGATCCTTACTGGGGACAAGCAAGAAACTGCCATTAATATTGGTAATTCATCCCACTTAAATTTTAAGTCCTGATACTCTCTAACAGGCCAAAGTGTTTTAATAAGATAAATTAAAGATGTGTTAAAACTGTGAGGCTGGGGACAGTAAGGACAATGGCTTTCATCTGAGCATGAGATAGTTAATCTGAACAGATTCAAGAGGGGGGACAGAGCTGTAGGAAAAACAATAAAGCCAGTCTCAGTAGGCTCTGCCCCCCTTGCAAGAAGCCCCACCCTCCAACCTGGAGCAGGTACATGACATCACTGCCCTTTCCCTTAGTGAACTTCTCAACTTTATGTGTCTTCTTATATATAATGTGCTTAATTCTAACAGACTGAAATGTGTGAAAGGATAACTTCTGAGAAAATCTCTTCCTATTCCAGAAAGAAGATTATCTCAGACTGTCCCAACAGTGGTGTTCTGGCTAGTTTCTTGTCAGCTTGACACAAGCTAGAGTTATCTGGGAACGAGAATGTTGTGGAATATTTGTTTAACTATGTAAAGATGTGTTGCTGCTTTTCCTTGCCTGCCTAAGACACCCAATTGCTAAAGCTGAATGGCCAATAGCAAGGGAGGAGGTATAGGCAGGACTTCCAGGCAGAGAGTAAGTAGGAGGAAGAATTTAGGCTCGAAGAGAAGAAAAAAAGAGAGATGCCAGGGAGACACCAGAGGCCAGACAGACAGACATAGAGAAAACAGGAAAGTAGGACATACTAAATGAAAGAAAGGTAAAAAGCCCTGAGGCAAAATTTAGTTGAATAAAGACAGGTTAAATTAAATTAAAAGAGCTAGTGGGACAAGCCTAAGCTGGGCATTCATAAGTCTCTGTCTTTATTTGGGAGCTGGTTGGCGGTCCAAAGAAAAAATTCTAACTACAGAGGAATGTTGGTTGAGAAGATGCCTCCATCAGTTTGCCTGTAGACAAGGCTGTAGGGCATTTTCTTGATGAATAATTGATGTGGGAGAGCCTAGCCCACTGGAGATGCCACCACCCCTGGCCCGTGGTCCTAAATGATGTAGGAAAGCAGACTGAGCAAGCCATGGGGAACAAGCCTGTAAGCAATGTTCTTCCACAGCTTCTGCTTCAGGTCCTGCCTCCAGGTTCCTGCCCTGACTTTCTTAGATGATGGGCTGTGGTATAGAACTGAAAGGTGAAATAAACCCTTTCCTCCCTCAAGTTGCTGTTGGTCAAGGTGTTTATCACAGCACCGGGAACTTAACTCAGACAGACGGCAAGGAAAGTAGACACTGTAGCCTCAGCCACTCAACTGAGCCACCCTTCTGGGGAAGAAACTTGCTTTCTACTTCTGCTTTCTCACCTGCTGAAATAAGCCTTGACACCTTGCTTGCTACACCTGTCCCCGAGTGTGAATTCTTCTGGGACACAAGAGCTGAGATCGCTGCGTGTAGTTGGGATCAGAGAGAACACGGGAGGAGGCAACCTCTCCTCATCCACAACAAGATATTTTAAGACTTGATATTTCAAGACTCTAAACGTGTGATGTGATTAGGCTCACCTCTTTGTTTACTCATGGCCCCAATGCCCTCTTTAAAGTTGCAGGGTTTTGTGTCCAGCCAAACTAGCTCATGTGACCACACATGCCCTCTCAGACCCTGCATCTTGCTGGCTGGACATTCGATTCATCAGTGGCACATGAATGTAACGTCTCTTCAGTTGTCTTTAAGAGTCTAGAATTGGACCAATGACCTGTTTATGTGCTAGATCTGCTTGCTATGGCCAGAAGGTGTTTCTAACACCTAGCTTTCAGTGGGCTTTCACCCTACGGGCAGTTCCCAAATCTTGCAAAGTCTTTGTGTTAGTCCTCTCAAGGTGCTATAATAGAGTATCATGGGCTAGGTGGCTTAAATAACAAAATTGGATTTCTCACATTTTTTGGAAAGTAGAAATCTGAAATTTGAGGCAATACATGACTTTTCAGACCATAGCAGGCCACAACTTCATTTAACTTTAATTACCTCCTTAAAGGCCCCTTATCCATATGCAGGCCATAGTGGGGAAGAGTCAAGGCCTCAGCATATACATTTGAAGATGGGAGAGACTCAATGTGATTTATTATACAAGTCTCACAAAGAAGAAAGTATTTGGTGTTGTTCAAAACCTGTAATATTGGGGCTGGAGAGATGGCTCAGTGGTTAAGAGCACCGACTGCTCTTCCAGAGGTCCTGAGTTCAATTCCCAGCAACCACATGGTGGCTCACAACCATCTGTAATGAGATCTGGTGCCCTTTTTTGCCTGCAGGGACACATGTAGGCAGAATACTGTATACATAATAAATAAATAAATCTTTAAAAAAAATAAAATAAAAATAAACAAAACCTGTAATACTAATAATATGGAAAAGGAAGAATTGTTATTTTCCCAGGGTCAGTAACCATGGATGGATAGCCCAAACACTGTAAGAAATAGATTCACTTCTATATTGAACAAATATAGCCCAAAGTTGAACATTCATGTTATACATAGCATGGAACCACAGTTTTAGAAGGTCATTGCTAGCATCTCTTAATCTCAAGTACATTTAGTGAATAGTACATTTAGAAGTTTTAGCAGTCAGCCTAAATTGTCCTTGGAGTATAAAAACTATACCATAAATGTATAGTAAATTTGTGTTAGGATTCTCTAGAGGAACAGAACTTGTAGAATATATATATATTTCTCTGCCACTTCTCTGATTTTATATATATGTGTGTGTGATATAATGAATATATATTCATTATATATATATATATATATATATTCATTCTACAAGTTTTGTTCCTCTAGATATGTAGAATATATGGAATTTATTAGAATGGCTTACAGGCTGTGGTCCAGCTAGTCCAACAATGGCTGTCTACCAATGGAGACTCCAAGAATCCAGTAGTTGTTCAGTCCACAAAACTGGATGTTTCAGCTGATCTTCAGTACATCCCAGAACCCCAAAGAAGTAGGCTCTACTGCCAGTGAAGGAGTGAACGTGCTAGCAAGGGCGAAAGCAAGCCTGCAGAAGCTGCCTTCCTCCATGTCCTTCATCTAAGCTGCCAACAGACAGTGTGGCCAAGTTTAAAGGTGGAGCTTCCTACCTCAGAAGATCTACCTCAGAAGATCCATATTGAGCATGGATCTTCCCACTTCAAATGATTTAATCAAGAAAAAAAAATCCCTCAAAGGTGTACCCAAGTGCTTGGGTTTTGGTTAATTCCAGATGTAGTCAACTTGACAACCAGAAATAGCCATCACAAGGCCTGTGTAATTAATAAAGATTTGATTTATTGATTTTTAGGTTAGCATACAAGCAATGTGTTTTATTGTGGCTTCTCATACTTACATGCCTTCCTTTTTTCTCAGCTGTTCCTCTGCCCTCCTGTGCCACCTGCCCCCTCCGCTGGTTCCCTCCTTCCGCCAGATAGTATGCCCAGTCTACTTTCTTATCACAAGGGTCCATTACTCTCTTTCCCCCTTCTCAAGACTACTTCCTCGCTTCTTATGACCCCTTTCTAGTTTCATGACCTACACACACACACACACACACACACACACACACACACACACACACACACTTTCAAGCCATAAAAGAGAAAACCCTCTGTAGTATTTATTTTTCTGAGTCTGATTTCTAGTTCCATACATTTTCTCTTACAAAAGTGACATTTAAACTGTAAAGCTATTGGGCCCTGATTGTTCCCAGAAAATGATAGAGAGGGTTCATTCATCCAGGCAATGGCCATTGTGTCTCTATTGTGACTACGGTACTAGGTTCCAGTTAAGTGCAATAAAAGGTAGGGGACAGAAGAAACCAAATATCTGTCTTGGGAGCTGAAGTCAGGGAAACGGACAACTAATTAGAAAAGTGCAAAGCTGTTATGGGATATTTTGATCGCACGCTGACATTCCTGAGACCGCCAATAACGTTTATCTTGAATCAAAGGGCGGAGTTAACTACGAGCTGACCGGAATTAGCCATAGAGGTTTTGGAGGACACAGGGTATAGAGACATACACAGGAAGTAGCAGGGAGGGGCTTAGAAAGATTCATGGCCCTTTTGGATTGAGGAAGGAGAGAAAGGAGGTTACTGGTCGCTTCTCTGCTGCTTCTCTGATCAGTCGGAATTTTACCCCGATATCTGACTCTTGAGTTTTACTTAATACTAGAACAATATAGATAATCACTACACAGAGCATTTTAGAAAGCAATGATTACTATTTTTAAAAAATGTCAAGGGGCTAAGGAAAGGACTGTGTCAGTGCTTGCCCCACAAGAACCCACATAAAACAGCCAGTGTATGTTTGTAGTCCCAGTGACAGGTGGGCGGGCACAGACTCAGCCTGGCCTGCTGGGTGAGCTCCAAACCAGTGAAGGACTCCGTCTCAACAAAAGAAGGTAGATAGCACTTGAGGAACAGCACTCAGATTCAGCCTCTGGCCCCACCTACATGAGCATACATGTGCACACGCACACACCACACACACACACACACACACACACACACACACACACACACACACGCACACACAAAATGTCGTATGGGATAGGGCACTACACAGAGGGAAATCAGGAAGGACTCATGCAGAAGGCGACCTTTGAGGACAGACCTGAGAGGCGGAGTTTGCTGTAGGTGACGAGGCAGCAGGTGTCGTCTGTTGCAGAGAGAGCGTGTAGGAGCCAGACAGGATGGCAGCGCCGGGCCTTGAAGAGCCTCCGGGTTTGCTCTTAGTGCCCAGGGAGCACACGGGATGCTACTCCAGAGGGAAAGGCGTGATGCGTTTCCTGCGGACACAGACTGTGTGCCAGAGTGACAGGGGTGACATGGAAGCAGAGTAGCCAGTGAGAACACTGCCACGTTCATCCAGGGGGGTGTAATGGTGGCTTCCACCAAATGGTAGTGGTGAGAGGGGGCTCATTTCCCAATTTTTTTTTAATTTCTTTCCTTTTATTGAAAACAGAATTTTTCTCACATGATATATCCTGATTACAGTTTCCCTTCCGTCTACTCCTCCCAGTTCCTCCTTACCTGCTCTCCCATCTGGATCCAGCCCCTTTCTGTCTCTCATTAGAAAACAAACAGCCTTCTGAGGATGATAATAAAATAAGATAAAGGAAAAAACTAACACATTGGAATAGGACAAAACAAACAGAAGGAAAAGGCCCAAGAGAGGGTACAAAAAATAGATAGAGAAGCAGAGACCCACCCCTTCGCACACTCAGGAAACCCATGAAAACACTAAACTGGAAGCTATAATATATACATAAAGGACCTGTAGGATAAAAAGAGAGGAAATATATATATATATATATATATATATATATATATATATATATATTAACATAAAAAATATGCTTAATCCCTGACATGACACTATGCAAGTTTTTTTTCCCCTGGAGCTAGTTTCTGGGTTAAAGATGGGGGCCAGTGTCCACCTCTCCTTTCAACTCTAGGACCCCATCTGGTGCAGACAGGTATAGGCCCTGTGCATGCTGTCTCAGTCTCTGTGAGTTCGCACGGCACACACAGATCCTGTTGATTTAGAGGGCCTGGTTTCCTTGGTGTCCTCCATCCCCTCTGGCTTTTACACTCTTTCTACCTCCTCTTACCCAGGGTTCCCTGAGCCCTGAGCGAAGGGATTTAGTGGAGGCATCCCATTTGGAGCTGAGTGTTCCAAGGTCTCTCCTCTGCATAATGTCTGGCCATGCGTCTCTGTATTGGTTCCCACCTGCTAAGGGAGGAGGCTTCTCTGATGATGGCTGAGTAAGGCACTGGGATTACAGAGACAATGAGTGTCAATGACGCTGTTATGGTTTTTTGTTAGTGTGAGATGAGCCAGGTAGGGTTGCCTGTGTTTCTTCAATTTTTTTGTTAGTGTGAGTTGCCTGTGTTTCTTCAACTATATCAACTGTATCAAGCCAATAGAATAGGCAGACATGGATTTAATACAGAAGTGCCTTTGTCATGGAGGAAATAACAACAAAGTAAGAGAAAGAAAGACAAGAAAAGGATGCCACGACCATCCAGGACAGGGAGACAGTGGGGGCCAGCAGGTCCAAGAGAACCACCCACCCTCCTGAACCTTTCTCTGCAAATATCCACGGGCCAGCCTTTACTCTCCATATCGGCCACCACAGAGGATACAATGCATATGCTTGGCTGCTTTCAGGGCGTGGAGACACTAAACGCAATTATTCCCTATTGTTTACCAAGGAGGCTACAAATGATGTCCTTCCCTCATACCCCTCCTAATGGGCAACAAGAATATTTCATTTTTAACTTCCTATTGGTCTGGAAAACAGCCGATACCCTTCCCTGTCCGTGAGAGTCCTCTTCCGGTGTTTGATCATTCCATTGCTTTCCAGCTTCGCTTCTTTCCGGAAAAACTAACGGTGCCTCTTTCTTGTGTGTCCCTAGGACACTCCTGTAGACTTCTGAAGAAGAACATGGGAATGATCGTTATAAATGAAGGCTCTCTTGACGTAAGTGACTATGTTCTTCATCTCCTTCTTCCCTTTTCTGTATCAGGTATCTGTGGAAACACTTCATTGGTGTGAGGTTAAAAGATAACGTTGTGTACTCTATTACTGTTGTTCTGCGTTAACTCTGCGTACAGCTCCGAACAGCATAAACGTAAACTCACTCACACTTTACACACATGTTAGCCAAAAGAAATTGCTGTCTGATTCCCTTAGTGTTAGAAGACAGAAAAGTTGCTTCACAAAAACCCTGGGTCAGTGGGTTGCTGATGGGCTGCGGCTCATTCATATAGAATCTCGCAGTTAGTGTATTAAGCCTTTTATATCTGCTTTAGCTTCTGATGTTAATACATATTTCTGTTTTAAAGACTTTTTGAAAGTTGGGCTAAGCTGATACGAAGTAACTATGCATGCTACAAAAGGGCTCTTATTGTTTGTTTCTGTAAGTTTTTTTTTTTTTTCGATGCCCTAACTACTAGGATGAAATATTTAGCAGACTAATATGTAGGGCAACTGACCTGCAAATACTTTAAAGCAAGGTGGCTTACCTTGACTCTGCAAATATCCACTGTAATTTAAGGTGGAAGACGAAAGAGGGGAGGTGATGATTTTGCACCTGCTTAAAATAGTCATGATGACGCAAGCAGCAGAGAGGAGCATTGGTGATCAGGGATTTGGGGGAAGCTGCAAGGCCGGCCGGCCGTCTGTGTTGAGAGGTGGTGATGAAGTCGTTGGGGAGAGTGCTCAGAAGTTGGCTGTGGGACAGAAATTCTCTGTAAGATGACCTGATTGCAAATGTTTTAATTCCTCATCCTCAAACCCTGATACTTGTTCCTTTTCTTGTGAGATCTTTGAACAGCCTGTGGTGGTGTGTGGTTTTGCAGCAGTACCATCATGGCTCTGCATCTTACACCCTTCTGAGGTCTCCCCACCTCCGTGTCTATTCGCTTTGGGTTGCCAAAGCCAAGATAGTATCCCGTGAACAATGATCAAGTCAGCCCTGCCCTCCAAAGGCTGACACATAAGAAGTGAAGGACAGGCCCCCGAATAACAGCACAAAACAGATGCGTAGGTGATGAAGCTGTCTGCAGTGGGGCTTCCATGACATGTTAGGATGTATTCATAAAAATAATAGTTAATCTGGTAGAGGTGAGTCATTGAGTGAGGAAGAAGATTGAAGCAGAAGGTCCGGGCAGTGAAGATCAAGTCATACTTGGAGAATGGAAAAGGGAACCATAAGTCTATAACTTGTTGAAGAGTGTTGTTGGAGTAAGTAGACGCATGTGTGTGGATTTTCAGTTCCAGGGAACAGTACAGCTCGTAGAAAGGGGACCATCTATGTTTATATCTAAATTTTATCTTACCGCTTGTGTCTTTGTCCGGAGAGCTCTTCTATCGCTGACGGATGTTTCTCCGTGTGCAAACTCTAACTGGGTTTTTGTTTTTGTTGTTTTTTACGTTTCTTCATTTGTTGAGTGTGTGTGCACACACATGCCATGGCGTGGATGTGGAGGTCAGAGGGCAACTGTCAAGAGTCAGTACTGCCCGTCCACCACCTGGGTTCCAGGGATCGAACTCAGGTCAGCAGGCTGGGGCAGCAAGTGCTCTTACGCACTCAGCCTTCTCACTAGTCCATAGTCCTTACTGTTAAAAACAAATGATACAGTCAAGAGCTCTTGCAGAGGACCCAGGTTCAGTTCCAGCACCCACGTGGTAGTTTACAGCCATCCCTAACTCCAGTTCCTAAGGATTCCATGCCTTACATGCATGGAGGGAAAATGCTTACGTACATAAAACAAACAAACCTGAAAACAAACTTTAAGGAAATCATCCCACACACTCTGCACACTGCTTTTTGCATTTTATGTGTTGCCTTTTTGCAGTTGCTATATCTTAGCCAATGTTTACATGTCTGTGTGATGCACGTGGGAAGCCACTTAATTCTTTGCTGTGACATGGTACTTGCAAGGCACCTAGAAAGAAGTGACAGAGTTAGAACGCCAGTGATCTCGGACCAAGCAGGGCAAACTGGGTCAGGTTAGAGAGAGCACAGCAGCACAGAATGAAGAACGCCTTCCTCAACTTCGTGCATAGGAGGTACATGTCAGAGCAATGGTGGAGAGGCATGTTTGGAAGGGCAGGGAGGCATGGATCTCATGTAAAAGATCAAAATAAGGGGAGGAAGGAAGTAGGACCCCAGTGCAACCAAGGATAGGGTGTAGGAACAGCTCCAAGATTTGACACTGTGGTCCCTGGAAAAGGAGCCACCAAGAATGGCCCAAACGGCATTGCACACGCTGCTCTCGTAGCATTGTGGAAAGTGCAGGGGGAATGAATGTTCCACCTGCCTGCTGGGTTCTGGGCTTTTTCAGTTCCCTGGGCCACAGTGGTGAACAGTTGCTCTAACACCAGGAGGATCAGGATCCTAGAACCTGTGGAGTTGAACGCCAAAAAGCAAATCTGCTTCATTGCTTGCATCTGGAGTGAGGCTTTGCCCTTCTGGAGCGTGTAGCATTGTGCCTGCTTTTATTTTATTATGCTCCGTCATTTTCCTCCATTTCTTAGGTAAGCATTGCTTTAAGTGTTTTAGATACCAAGTACTGTAATAGGCTGAAGGGAGAAGGTGACGTATCAAAACCTTCAGTGTACAGTGTCCCAGTTCACCTTCTCCTTCAGTGATAAACACCACGACCAAAAGCGTCTTGGGAGGAGAGAGTTTGTTTGGCTAATAGGTTACAGTCCATCATCAAGGGAAGCCGGGGTAGGAACTCCAGGCGGGAAATGGAGGTGCACTGCTTGCTGGCTTGTTCCTCGTGGCTTGCTCAGCTACCTTTGTCATATCTTTAGGGATGGCACCTGCCCACAATGGACTGGGCCCTCCTACATCAATTACCAACTAAGAAAATGTCCCCCTAGACGTAGACAGAGGCTAATGTGATGTAGGCTGTTCCTCAGCCAAAAATCCCTCTTCCCAGATGTGTGTAGGTGTGCGTCAAACAGATAAAACCCGTCAATCTGTATGCATACTATATTGTTAAGACAGTGGTGTTTGTTTTCATTATTAGATTTCTCAGGTGGTATCTCAAATCGGGAAACACTTCAAAGGTACTTTCACTATCTATTTTTCTAAGAAATAAGAGAGAAGAGACTCTGGGAACACATAATTTCACTGAGAGCAGGGACTGCTCTGGCTTATCCTTCCCAGTGCCCAGTAAATTGCCTAACACATAGTAAATACTGGATAGATACCTGAGCGGTGAGTCATCACGTAATTTTAAATTAAGGGCTTCCCTTTAAAAAAAAAAAAAAAAAATGTGCATCGGTTTTCAATTTGAGGTAATTCATCATATCTGAAGCCTCCTTATGAATTCAAGTAGTTCAGGGTAGGAACCAGACACTGTGGCTCAGTGGATTAACACTCATTTGCCTGCCTGTGCTCTGGCTGCCAGTCTTCCAAGCAATGTCTGGGGAAGGTTTTTCTCCCTGGGAGCTGAGTAGTGGATTTACAAATCTGGCTGGCTGAGGTCAGACCTCCTGGGATGAACTCATTTGTTTCCCACCAGGAGATGAAGCACCACTTTGCACAATGCCTTCTGATCCCTCATAAAATCGCCAGAGTTCAGGCAAATCCTGAGCACTGCTAGAAGGTCTGTAGGTAAATCATTATTTGTATTTCCCATTGCAGAGGGGCTGAAAAACAACCTGTCTGTATTCAGACTGTACTGATAGATAACACGAAGGTGCAGGGTGATCGGTCCATGAGCACAAAGAACAATTAACAAGTAATAAACTGAGGAACAGGAATGAGGTTATGAATGTGTGACTTGTCAAGTGCATTGGAATCATCCTCTGAAACAGCACAGTGGGGGCCTTAGACACTGAAATCAGCTTCTTGGCGTCATAGTCTAGCTGTCTATATGTAATGAGACGGTTGTCTTGGGCAGAGCATTGGTGTGGTGAACATAGTTCACAGAACAGCAAAAAGATGTTATGAAACGTGGTAGAAAGAGGACTATTCCAATAGCTTTCTGTTTTGCTTAATGCACATTTTTATAAAAGTATATCGTTTCCCACCTTTAATATTTTTCATAAGGTTCTAGCTGCAGGCCATCTTTCATATGAGTGATACATATTGCTGTATACACTGCCCAGGTTTTTCTACCAAACTCATGTTAAAGTGGAAAAGATAGGTCTCCTATTACGTTGCTATAAAGGATTATATTTTAAAGTTCTAAGAACTCACATAGAAAACATCTCCTTTCTGCAGCTGGCAGAGCAGCGCACGCCTGTAATCTCAGCACTCAGGAGGCAGAGGCAGGAGGATAACAAGTTGGAGGCTAGCCTGAGCTACGTAGGAAGATCCTATTGCTAAAAAGAAGGGAAAGTTTCTTCTGGTGATTCTGATAAAGGGAACATTTGTCTCCCAGAAAATAGATTGTCCAAAAAGCATCACTTTCCTGCTGTCGCCTGAGTTTCAATGTCATTAACCTTCCTGAAACACACACACACACACCACCACCACCACCACCACCACCACCACCACCACCACCACCACCACACCACATGGAAAAACAAACTTCCTGGCCATTTTTAAAACCTTTGAATAAATGCATACAAGCAGTTGAAAGACATGCACGCTCAGTGTCTCACTCTTCGGACCTGAATGGGAACCTGGCAGGCTCACCAACCTCCACTTACTCCCACTTTCTTTGGGGTGCCACCACATGGTAAAACAAGATACTCTTGGTGACAATGAAGGCATCTTAAGCAGAATGACTTGTTGAACTTTTTTAATTTAAAAATAAGAATTACAGGTTGTGGAAATGCCACCGTGGGTAATACACTTGCTGCACACACAGGTCCATACCTGTGTTTAAGTCTCCAACATCTACCTAAAAGCCATCATGGTGGCACATGTCTTTAACCCTAGAGGAAAAGAAATACAGATTCAAGGAGCTTTCTGGCCAGCAAGCCTAGCTGACATGGCAAGACCCAGGTTTAGTGAGAGACCTTGTCTCAAGAAGTAAGAAGAGAAGCCCTGTCTCAAGAAATAAGTAGGAGAGAAATAGAAAAAGCTATCCAAATATTGACCTCCAGCTTACACACACACACACACACACACGTGCAAGAGAGCACACATGCATATGCCACACATACAAAGAAAGAAAAGAATTTCATGGGTAAGCATCATTAAAAGGCATATGAAGTTGATCAAAACCTATTAGGTAATCAACAGATCCTTTCCATAATTTGTATGATTTTTATCATGTTTCATTGACCCGATCTCTTAGGGATCCTGATTATGCTCCTGCTGAGCAGCATTTTGTCAGCGGAGTCAGGAATTTCAAAGTGCTAGCCTCATGGAAATCCGCTTTTCCCCTAACCCCACCCAACGCCCAGGAACGATCCTGCAAACCTCTCAGGAGCGTCTCACTTGTTTTCTGACTCATCCAGGACATGCCTTTTATATTTCCTCTAAATCCTTCAGTCTATTGAAAAATAATTTATTCAAAATATGTTAAAACTGGAAGCATTTAAACTGTGAGGCAAGAACTCGGGAATCTTACACTGTGGCCTATTTTTACTTCCCAAATTCTAATTAAAGTCCCTCAAAATTACTGAAAATTGTTGGGGAAAGACTAGGTTTATGTTAGGTCAAGAAAGGTAATTGTGAGCTTACTCAAGTCCTTTTGGTATGGCAGCACTGTGGATCTCTAGAGATATTTCCAGGTGACCCAGCATTTGTTTGTTATTATTCTTTTTTGTAGTCATTTGGTAGCTTTTTTTAGTTTTTAAGGTTTATTTTATTATTTGTAATTATGTGTATAAGTCTGCATGTGCACATGGGCACCAGTACCCGTGGAGGCCAAAAGTGTCAGGTCCCCTGGAGCTGGAGTTACAGCTATGCTCTGCTTGATAGGGCTGCTAGGAGTCAAACCTGTACCCTCTGGAAGAACAGCATGTGCTCTGAACTGCTAAGCCATCTCTCCAGCCCCTGGTTTGATAGCTTGGATCTAAGCTTTTGCATGAGTAGAAAAATCTTGAAGACATGTCTCGTCACAATAGCTCAAAACTGCACCTCCATCTCACCTGTCAGACCTAGGGTAGGTTGGAGACTGTTATTTTTAAAGCCACTCTTTAAAACTTCCAAGCCCATCATTCTTTGGGTCTCCGGTGCCCCTCCTTAGCCTTACATGCGTCTAGCATCTCTCGTGTATGAGGAATCTGTGGGCTCTCCAGGAGGAAGACGTAGATCTTAGATACATTACTATTCTAATGTAGCCTCCTTTCTACTGTCTGGCTTCCCCTTGGGGAGCAGATGGAGAGATGGTCTGTATTCATTGATTCAGTTAACAAGATGGATTTTCGGAAAAATAAATTCCCTCTGCTCACAGTCCAAGGCTCCTACGTTTCCAAGTTCCTAGCCAGCCCCACTCACCTCTGTTCATCTAGGTGTGGTTTTTCTAGACCATCCCTACTGTTACAGACATTCATATCAAGCTACCCCATCTGGAGCTGTGGGAAGCTATGTATCATCTGTCCCCTAGGAAGATGTAATTTGCTTGCTTTCTGTGCAGACGGGTTGCTTTCCTCCTTGCCACAACAAAATACCAGACGGCAAACCCCAAGGGAGGGGGATTCATTTGGCTCAGGACTTCAGTCCATCACAGCACATAGTGTGACGGTGTGGCAGAATCCATGTATGCAAGACATGCAGCTTCTCCTCGTACCTTGGTAGAACGGGAAGCAAAGAGTGGGACTAGAAACTGGGCCAGGCTTTACCACTCAGAGGCCTGCCCCTAGTGACATACGTCTGCCAGCTAGTTACCGTGTCCCGGAAGTTCTACCACCTGCCAAAATAGCGCCTTCTCCTGGACACCGAGCGCTCAAAACATGAGCCTGTGAGGAATAGTTTACCTTCCAACTGTGACACTGTGTGAAGGGGACTCTTGTCGCTTCTGCAGGATTCCGTGCATTGCTGTTCTACTCAGAAAAAAAAAAGATCCACAGCTTGTAGTTGTTAAATAACTTTTGTACGAGGTGCTAGAGTAAAGACTGAACAACAAAATCCTGTTTTCACCTGAAAATGCTGGTAGGCAGATGCTCTTCGGCCTCTTTTACAGCTGGCGGATCTAGAAAGGGACTCTAGGCCAGTCCCAGACAGGCAGGTGATACTGCGGGCTTTGTTATTTGACTTCAGAGCACAATATATAAACTTTTTTCCCTTGCCTTCAGCTGCCACATTTCAGAAACAACAGTCATAAAAATACTTGTCTCCTAAAGAGGCCATTATAAGGATTAAACAAAACAGTGCCTGGTAACTACTAAACACAGTGGCTAGCATCTAGCAAGTGCTGGTGTGCGAGCCAGAGGAGGTCGTGCGCTACACACACACACACACACACACACACACACACACACACACACACACACCCCGCCGCGGCCTGGGGGTCTCTCAGGACTTCCGCTCGGGTACAACTGAGACTCTGGGCTTGCCACAGTGGAGAGCTTCAGGAGGAGACAGTAAAGGCAGAGTGAGGGGTTAGGGTGAGATTTCAGCAGGGATTTAAGCATGAGTTCATGGGAGGAGAGAGATGCTAGGGAAAGAAGACACGCTCGAGCGTTGGTTGGTGTGGGCGTCCCAAGAGGGTCGCCCTTCAGCATCTAAGCTGTAACCATGAGATGGTTTTGTTGGCTCTTGGGTTACATCTCAGAGAGTTGCTGAGACTTCCCCTTGTCTTGCCCCCTCTTTTTCAGTCAATGAGATGATATGGGTGTTCTGGGGTGCTTTGGATAGGATCACAATCTGCAAGAGGTCCTCCGTGAGTTCCAGGAGTTCCACAAGGAGATGAAGGTGTTTTATGGTTTTATTTGCTGTAGTTTTTCTTTCTTTCTTTTTTTTTCTTTGCTTTACTAGAAATGGGGTTTGTATGAGATTTCTAGTAGGTATATGTGGCTTTACAGTTGGGAAAGGAGGAAGGTAGTGGACTCTTAGACGTTAAGCATAGTTCATTGCTACTTTAACAATCTTACTTGGAAATAAGTCTACATAAGGAATACTCTCTCCAGATCGGCAGCTCTCACAGCTTTGTTAATTGAATTTGAATGTTTTATTCCTAGCTGGTGAGAGGCTTCAGTCAGGCTAAAAGGTGGGGATCTTCTCGTCCCATGTTCCCTTCACCTTCCCCTGGTTTTGTACCCTGCCTTGGTAAGCACCCGGGAAATACCATGATGACAGTTTCACTGTTATGGTCTTCTCATTGTTGTTCATGGGAGAGGAGAGTTCTTCATTGCCAGCTGCCATAAGAGATAACTTTGCATGGCTACCTTGCTCTGAAATTGCTTCCCGCTCTCTATCTAACTGGAGACTGTGGCCCCAAACCTGCCATGTTTGATTATGGATTCCAGTATTCCCTCTCCAATACGTTTTACTGAAAATGAATTGTTGGCCACATTGGAGATTAAGTTAACGAGCATTAAAAAAAATTTTTTTCCAACGCCTTGGTAAAAGAAAACCCTTCAAGAATTGCTAATTTTTTTCCAGAGACATTTCACTTTCTAACGCTGAAAATTTCTATCACATATTGGACATACCGGATATAAATACTGAAGTTGTCATCTACACCCTTTTAAGCTTGACTTACATGTTTTATGCAGACAAACCTCACTGTTTTGGGACCCAGCCACCAGTAAATGGCTTCTGAAAGAAATCCAGAATAAGCAAGTTATTGACTTGACTCCAGAAGAGAAAGGGGCGGGGGGAGGAAAAATGCGAGCTACTTCAGGTTTTGTTTTGATATGTCCCCGGAGTCTAATACAATACATTTTGTATTGCTTTGAAAACTAGTTCGGACAGGTTTGAAACCACACCGAGTTCCTTCCACTGCCTGGGTTGGTGCTTCAATGCTGACGTTTCTTTTGCCGTTAGCAAAGTCCTTCCAGCCTGAGGTCGCAAAGTCTTAAGATGGGAGTTTAAGGTGTTAGTGTTCCTCTATCTGAAGCCATCGAGAGCTTTCCTGTAATGCCCTGTGGTAGGGAGCTTGTTTAGATCCTGTAAGTTGCACTACTTACCCCCAGGAAGAAATGTAAGCGTTAGTAAAAAGTGAAAATGATGTTTGAACAAATCGTCTGTTCCCCATGCCTCTAATTTAAGGCTGTATCTGCTGGCAGCCAAAGTATGTGGTTGAAAAAGTCTCATCCAACACACTGTTTGGTCTCATTTGAATTAAACATGTCCCCTTTTGTAAACACGGTACAGCGAGACCGGCTGGTGTATAGAACCCTGAGTAAAATGATTCACAGATTCATAGAGTCTCTGTTTCAAGAAATTCTCCCGCCCCCAAGCCTGAATATTCTTTACCTCATTCCGCCGCCTAAACATCCGCACTCTTCCCTGAGACCTAGAATTACAGCTAAGTGCTTTCCATCCAGGCCGCTCCCTTGCCGCTCTCCCCACAAACTGTTGACATTTCTGAGGGCACACTTCTGTCTTTTGCTTTCTTTCCATCCCTCCTGCCCATGCCTTTGGCGGGTCAGAACAACGTTAAAAACAACAGTCTGTGAGAAAGGACTGGGGAGGTGCTAGGTGTACCCTGAGGCATCGCTCTCTGCTCCTGTAGGTAGGGCCAGGGCTGTGGGTCCACGTTACTGATGGACCCTTTGCACTCACATGCTCCACACCACAGCATCCTGATTTTCCACTCTCACTACTCCAAGTCCAGGGTGTGCTTTTATCTGAATCGGGCTTTATCTTTAAATAACTATACCTCCTCTAGTGACAAAATGACTCAGTGACAGGATTCTGCATCCTGGAATCATTGCCACGTCTTCCGACGTGTTTCATTAATTCTTTCACTCAACCCCAGGGCCACGGAGCAGCCGGAAGAGGATGCCCTTCCGGGAAATTCAGGGAATTCAGTTTTGCCCATGTGAGAATTGTGCACAGAAGCTATTTAAGACACATAGAGAATAATAGGAACAGTGTGTGTTTGGGCTCTGCCCTGAGAAAGTACTACAGATAATGATTCTTCCATATTCCTCCATTCATTAATTGAAATGATTAAGCAGACGGGTCCAGCATTCGCTTTCTCTGGGTCTGGAAAACAGTTGCTCATAGGCCTCAGTACTTACCTTCCTGAGACCGTTGATTTGGTAATTTGCTTATTGCTTGTTTTCAGAAAACCAGTGGTCTATTCAAAGCGACCTCTTCCTGGCTGGATTGAAGGCAGTAGGAGAGACTGGATGTCTGCCGACCCAGTCCCTCCCAGAATGCTTCCTTTCGCGTTTGAATCTCAGCCACCACTGGAGAATATTTAATACCAACCTCAAAATAAGTGTTTAGGAGCCTCTCAGTGGTGGTTTAAAATAATTACCATGAAGGCTTTGGTAAAAAGCCTTTATCCACAAAACTATTTAAATTATATAATTGCATCCCCATCTCATTCTTCCTTTTCCTGGATTGATCTCTCTTTACTGCAGACCTCGACCCCAACACCAAAACACAGGCTGGCTATGCATTCGACACTCCTCTCCCTTCCTCGCTCCTGTACCCCAAGTGAGACTCGATGCTCACAGGGAATTCTTTTCCTTATGGAACCTATCATGATCCCGAATCTCAAACCTCTGCTGAGGTTTGAGTGCAATTTATCAGCACTCCAACTTCCTCTTCTTACCTGTTTCCATTTTGTGACCCTTGACCTTTCTCAGATGGCATGACCCCTCTGGGAGATTGGACTGTTTTCTCATCTACAGTATTTTACATCTACACGCCTTCAGGAAAACTCATATTTGTATATCAGCAAAGCATGGGATTTTTTTTTATCTTCCCCCCCACCCCCCGCCTCCATTATCTCTAGCAATATATATTGATGGAATGCATTTGTTTGGCTGCCTTCCACTAAGCTACTTTGGAGGACCTCTCTGACCATGTGTTTTTAATGACTTCACCTTCTGTCTGCCCTTACCCATTTTGGAGAAATTGCTTTATATTGGTTTGGTTCTATACACATATGTTTTTAAATATTATATTCTAATTTAGGACAGGAATTTAGAAACACCAAAGGTTTTCGGTCAGAAACTCTGTCAAAGAGCACTAGCTCTCCTGACTGGGATGCATACTAAATGGACCAGTTGTATATAAATGTAGTTTCTCTCCGCTCTCGGGTGTATATCCTTTTACTGTGGCCCGCAGTAGCTGAAAGAGCAGTTGATATATGTATTGCGTATGTGTATTTGGTATGTCCAGTGTTCCACTGAATCAGTAACACATTGTAGAAAAATAAGTAATACCCAATGGTTTGTTCAAGTTGTTATTTCAGGAGTCATAACTCACTCTTTAAGAACGTGCTAACATTGTCCATACTTGATATAGTCAGACTATGTTATTAAAAATGCTCCTGGAATGTTCTGTTAATTTGCAATTTTAGGGTGTGAACATTTGGAGAGCATAAAAGTAGGAAAGAATAAAACATGCCACCAAAATAGCTAATAAAATATGTTTAGATATCAAGTTCGTATATGTTTTCTTTTTAATATTTGTCCTTAAATTATGGTAAATTAAATACAAAGTAAAGTAATCCTCCACTGTCCAGGTGACATTTATCTACATGCTTAAAAAATATTCAGTTCCTAAGAATTACCCTAATGGTGCTATAGCTGAAGAATATGCTGGAAAAACAAGTCTTATGTTTATCATTAATTATTTTAAAGAAACATATATTCAGTTGCTCATACAAGAACATACAAATCATAATAGAGAAACTCCATTTTACTTTGTAATTTTTGAAATGAGCTGAATCAAATTGTTCCGCCTCCAGGCAAAATTGTTAAGGAAAAACAGACATTAATTATATAAATATTTCTCCTCCCACCATGCACCAGGAGCTACCTGCCATTTGAGAAGAGGTGATGTTCTCATTGCTAGTCGGGTTTCCAGATAATGTTTATGTAGTAGAAGGCGTGCTGGGACAGTTGAGTTTTAGCAGCCACAGGTAGATAGGAACACTGTCATTGGGAGACTTCATAAGGACGCTTAGAGTGATCCCAGTACTGAGTGAGCCTCTTGGATTTTCTGTCGCTCCTCAGAGCTCAACAGTTTGCAGGTGCTACTTCATCACATAGGTACCTGTGTTGGACCTGATGCCAGAGCGGGATAAAGAACTTTGGTGTCAACTTTGTGCTGAGTGAGCACTGGGTGGGACGCTCTCTCCACAATAAGGATGTCAGCACACCACATCATGACAGTCACTCTGGAGAGTTAACACTAACCCAATCTCATGAATAGGAAAAAACTGGACTCACAGGAGTCCAGTGAGTCCTGCCCGAAGAAAGAGTCAGCAGGTGGCAGAGCCAGGCTCCAACTCAGGGGACTCTAACACCACCTCATGGGAGGTTGTCAATTGTGAATGGTGAGTCCAGCCACCAAGAGTTAGATGGACACACACCTCTACCACTAAGAGGAAATCCTTTCTAGAACTCTAACTTATGTAGCTGCCTCATCTTACCCAAAAGGGTTTGCATCTAGGCATGGTAGTACACACCTGTAATCCCAGCATCAGAGAAGCTGAGGTAGGAGTTTCTTGAGTGTGAGACAAAACTGGGCTACATATTCAGTTTTAGACCAGCAAGAATCTCAAATATCAATCTCTCTCTCTCTCTCTCTCTCTCTCTCTCTCTCTCTCTCTCTCTCTCTCTCTCTCACACACACACACACACACACACACACACACACACATTTAGAGGTCCTAGGGTGTTGGGTTAGTGGTTGAAGCTATTCAGTATTTCCTCTTTTTTTAAATTTTTTATTATAAATTTCCTCAAAGTAAAACATCTGCTTTTTCCAAGGAAAAAGGTCTGATGGCCTTATGTTATAATCTGTATCCGTCTGAGATTGAGGAAAACCTTGACTTTCGAACAATGAAGCATGTTTAGCTTCCAGAATTGAGTTCTTCACAGTGTGACATCATCACTCAGTTTGATGCTATCAATACCCTGCAGTGGCATATAAGCCTCAACAGGCAGCCTCAACTTCTCACATCTCTCTTTGACATAGCTGCATGTGTGTGCTCTGGGCCGGCCACTGTTTCTCTGTGTTGGTGAGTGATCTGTGCTCATCGGGGACAGGCTCTGAAGAGCTGTTTTATAGTGGCCCAGCCTCCAGCCAGTCATCTCATTTGGCTAGTCCCCACCTTTATTCAGCCTGTGGCTAGACTTTGCTCTTTCTGAGGACAGCAAGTGAGCTTGAAACCCTGTGTTGCTAGTACTGGGGTAGGAAGTACGGTCTTCCTAAACTGAAGTCCATTCTCACCAAAATGAAAGCTGCATCTCCCCACTGATACGTTCATTCCCTTAATTCGTAAGAGAAAAGAACAAATCCAAGAATAACAAAGCTGTCTTCGTTCAGTCTGGCTGCTCTAAAACTAATACCACAGATGGGTTGACTTCAGCAACAAAGATCCATTTCTCTGCGTTCTGGAGACAGGAAAGTCCACCAGCAAGGTGCCAGCAGTTAGGGGTCTCCTGGGGCCTGTGTCCTGGTTCACAGTGTCCTCTTGCTGTATCCTCATGTGGCAGGAGGGAGGATCTCTGTTATAAAGCCACACACAAATCCTAGACAGAAAGTCTCAATTCCATATCCTAATGGCCTCCCGAAGGTCCCACTTCCTAGGATGCCATCACATAAGAAGTTAGCATTTCAATGTAGGAATTTGGGAGAAACACAAACATTCATCCTAGAATAAAAATACCTTGTTAAATATTAACGGAAGTCGATGTTATTCAGAATTTCTATGTATTAGTTCTTCCTTTCTGGGAATAAAACCCCCTTCATAATATAGTTTTATCACTTTTTCTTCTCACATTAATAGGTTCCCAAGAATAAGTATAAAGCTGGGTACTTACTGTGTTTGGACCCAAACCCCAAAACATGCTTCGGATAAATAAGTAGAGGTAGGCTTATTTCCCTCAATGCTGGGGGAGGTTAGACTTGCTGATGATGCCCTCTGGAGTATACATGGGAGTTCGCTCACATTGTAGAGGGTCAGGGCAAGCTGTGGCAGCCAGTAGCCTCCTGCACTGTGTGATGGCCTGTCTTGGATCTTCTTCTCATCCCTGTCCCATAACTGCTCTTTCTCTTTGCTTGGGGATATCTCCACATTCTCAGGAAGGGTGTTCCTTGGATTTGTTCCTAAGTAAAACTCTCTCCTGTAAACCTCTGAGAGGAATCTGGGAAAGAGCAGAAAGGCCAGAAGCTGAAGGGGTCATTTTTATGCAGGTGCTTTCTGGGGCACTTCACTTGGGGCCCATCACAGACCGACGTCTTAGGTGGCCTGACATGCTCTCTGCACATCCGGCCCTACGGTTCCTAGCTGGTTCCAAGCAGTTCCACCAAAACAAAAAACGACAACGTGTGTGTACTGTGATACTTGCCGTACAAACCCTAGCTTCTGGTTTATTTCCCTCTAAAATCGTATCAGATTTCATTGTGTGGGGCCCCTGCTGTCATTTTTATCAAGGGTTTCCTTGCCACGGGTCATGTAAACGTAATACAAAAGATTTCCATGAAGCAGCCAGTCTCTGGGTTCTTAGAAGATGGCTGTTGTGATTTCACTGGAGTGTGTTCTGTGAACATGCTGTGTGTTTGACCAGCTCATGCTCTAAGTTTAAGTGAGATTTTAGGAAGGCCCCTGGTCCCATTGCTGCTATGAAGAATTCTACTTACCCTAATTGCCTTCTTCCTCAGCAAGCCTCCTCTCTCTCTCTCTCTCTCTCTCTCTCTCTCTCTCTCTCTCTCTCTCTCTCTCTCTCTCTTTCTCGTCTGCCTTCTCTACCTCTCTCTCTCCTTACCCCCGGGTTTCTTACAAACCAAATAAAGTACCATTTCCTTCCCCTTGGCCTACAGCTGCACACCTTGCCTTGATCACTAGGTAGTTAGCCTGGGTTTTCGTCTTAGGGCATTCACGGGGCAGTCAAAGCTATTTGATGCAGAAGTAGATGTTCGGTTGTCACTAATTATTCGTTCCTTATTTTCTTTTCTAGTAAGAGAAAAACACAGGGACATTTTCTATCTTCTAATCGAGAGTACCCAAGAGTCTTGAAAAGTTTAGAGGCAGCAGAAAAACATTCTCCAGGGGTCACAGGAGTGAGCCATTTTAGCTTCCCACAAGGAGTTCTGTTGTCACTAACAATTATCTTCTCTGTGGCCTCCTCATCACAGACTTCAGGCGTTAGAAGAAGGTGGAGATAGAAATTAAGTTATACTACAGCATCCTGTAGTATAAGCAGACGGAGTAGTTAGGGGACCTGAAAGGTGGAAGCATTCTTGTTACCTGGAGGACTCTGGGAAAGTGGGCTAGTGAGAATCTTTTTTCAGTTTATTTATTCATTGTTTTTAGAATAAGCAAACCTTGACCTTGTACGTAGGCTTAAATAGCCATGGGGGCTGGGGACACTGCTAAGGGAAAGAATGAAGTGCACAGATGTTTATGAGTCAGCTTTTAAGCCAGAGGAGAGAAGAAGAGATGTGGAATAGCCTCTGGGGAAAAGAGGTTGACTTTTCTGTCCTCCTGCTGTGCTGGTTTGCCATCTACGACTGTGATAAAACACTGACCAAAACCTGTGTGGGGTGGGAAGTGTTTACTACATCTTACAGGTTAGAGCTTCTCATCAAGGAAATCAGGGCAGAGGCTGGGACAGGAGCCTGGAAGCAGGAACTGACACAGAGACCACACAGGAATGCTGCTTCCCGGCGTGCTCTCTACGGCTCGCTCGGCTTGCTTTCTTAATGCAACCCAGGACCACCCCCCAGGAGTGGCACTGACCTACAGACATGCCAATCAAAGGCCAATCTGATGGAGGCCATTCTTCAGTTGAGGGTCCCTCTCCCCAGGTGACTCTAGTTTGTGTTGACAAGAACTAACCAGTGGGAGGACGTGCAGAGATGACCGGCCACACTAGTGGAAGCCCATGAACTGTGGACGGGTGGCTGTGGAGCCCCCATGGGACTGGACTAGGCCCTCTGGATACAGAAGACGGTTGTTTGGCTCGAACTGTTTGGGGGGCACCCAGGCAGGGGGATTGGGAATCTGTCTCTGGTCTATGGGCAGGCTTCTGGGAATCCGATGCCTGTGGTGTGACGCCTTGCGCAGCCTTGGTGCAGTTTGGACCTGCCTAGACTCAGCGTTCTGGGCTCTGCTGACTCCCCATGGGAGACCTCGATTTGGGGGATGTGGGGATGCGGGTAGCTTGGGAAAGAGGGCTGGGGAGTGGGAGGAGGGGGGATCTGTGGATAGTACGTGGAGTGAGTAGAAAATTTCTTAATAAAGAAAAATGGAAAAAAAAATTTAAAAAAAAAAAAAACTAACCAGCACTGAAAAGTGGTGTTTGTTGTGGCAAAGTTGTGAGGTGAGGAGAAAACGGGGCAAGAGGGTCAGGCAGGATTTCCTGTAAACACTGGCCTTGAGTGCTTTCCTTGAGTACATGGGTGTGCAAGATGCTGGAGTCCCGGGAAAGGGGACTTAGGAGGAGAATCACCATAGGGAAAAGTCAACTGCACTTTTCCCTTATCCGCAAGCAACTAGAACTATGACCTTTCCTCTGTCAGATAAACTTCCGACTACATCCATGTATATTTGTCTCCGCAAACTGCCTTAACTTCAGAACACCTCTGATGCCCCTTTTTAAAGATTTATTTATTTATTTTATATACACACACACACACACACACACACACACACACACACACGAGTGCTCTATCTGCGTGTGTGCCTGCACACCAGAAGAAGGCATCTGATCTCACTACAGATAGTTGGGAGTCACCATGTGGTTGCTGGGAATTGAACTCAGGACCTCTGGAAGAGCAGACTGTGCTCTTAACCACTGAGCCATCTCTCCAGCTTACAAACAACAACAGGCAGAATGCAGCACAGCCCTTGTATTGTTCTGTCCTATACAGTCTTCGATCCGTTTCCTAACCTAGCTTCTCCTTCACATATTTTCACTTTCACAAGTCACTAAGTTTATATGTTTAAACATTTGCCCTTCCAGTAGCCAAAGAGAAAGCAGAGTGGCAGCTAATACAGTAATAAATTTATCTATAGCCACAGGAGATAAGCTTCGATGCAATGCGGCCATAAAGTACAGCTCCCAGGCTTGGAGGAGATGCAAGGACGTTTCATAAATAAGGGAATTTTAAAACAGCCCCAGCAGTAAATAAGGATAAAATATAACTCATAACTAGCGGCACACAGCCAGCAGCAGAGCTCCTTGTACACGGACACTGTGAACTAAAATAATGGGAGTTCACAGATTGCTGTTGGTGTAACCTCGCACCCTAGGTGGGCTGCTGAGAAGTCACTGGGCTGAGTTTTTTCACCCCACCTGAAATGTGACCTCTTACATCTCCTGACACCTCTTGATTTGCTGAAGGTCTTTGACAAGTCACCAAGGAGGCATAGAGTACTGATGCCACAAATAAGAGAGTTTTCAGCCAATCTGAAGGTGTCAGAGAGGGCCTTGGAAGAGGAAAGTAGGGCACCGGGGATGCTCACACAGCCTGGGGAGCACGGGCACTCCACAGGGCCGGGGATGGTTTCTTCTTGACTCACAGCTGATTCCCCCAAAGAAATCGGAAGTCTTCCGGGGGTCTTTTGTAGGTTTTGTTTCAGGTTTTCAGCTCAGGTGTCACTGGAGCAACACACACACACACACACACACACACACACACACACACACACACACACACAATGGCTGTTTATCTTTATTTGAAATTCTATTCTCTATCTCTGTCCCCACCCCTGTGTGTGTGTGTGTGTGTGTGTGTGTGTGTGTGTAATAATGGGAAACGGACTGTTGCCGATGGAATGCTGTCGAATTTATCATTGCTGTCATTAGATAAGATGTATTTCTGAGTGTGTGATACTGTAAGCTCTATACAGGTTGTGGGCAGGGGTTCAGCCCTGGACACCCCGCAGGAGGAGTTGAGGGCTTTGTTAACACAGGCTTAGTCTCACTGGGCAGTTTGGGAGCCTGGTAGGTCAGCTTGCTTTGGCAGGAAAGACACTGTAGGGAGAGAGACATGCAAGTCAAGCCTGTGGAAGCAGCTCTGGGCCAAGTTCCTCAGGCTCCAACTGTGGGAAGGTCTGACACCATTTAAGGGGTTAGACTTCAGTGGGTGGAACGCTGGGAGCCCTGGGAAGATGGTAGAGCGAGAAGAGGCGTGGTGTGTGATTTACCTCTGTTTTAGAAACAGGTGAGATGAAGGGCAGTGAAGGCTCATGGGAAACGGCAGAAAATGCTGTGGCCTTGAACTTGCTCCTTGTGCTACTTGACGCTTCTGGCATTTGGTTCTTTTTGATGGAGTGTGCAGAGAAAGGCAAGCCAGAACAGAAATTTAATTCTGAGCTGATTGTACTTTGCAAATGTACTCTTGAGCCAGGAACTTAAGCATTCTGTCTTCACACTGACATAGAGTAGTATCTCTACGAATTGTGTTAACTAAATGTCTCATGTAAGCACAGAGCCCTTAAAGCTGCCCAGTGTGCAGCACATGCAGGTAGTTTATTCTTGTTTTTATTTTTCACACATTCGTTGGTTTATTTATCCACCTACTCACTGTGAATTCGCTTTTAAAACAATCTGGAGTAATATGTGTTAGACTGCCATTAGTAAGCTTTACTGGCAGAATTTTATAGACTTTTATCCTTCCTTTTCTTAAGTCCTCTTGGACCAAATACTTGCCCCCTGTTATAAAGTGTAACAATCAAACTGGAAGATTTTACTTCTGGGAGTGTTGGGCAGTCTTACTGTACAGTATGACATGGTTTATCATCCAGACAAACAGATTCTAAAATGCTCGGCTCTAGTGTCAACCGCACTTGAATACAAATACAAAAACACCTTCAAATATCTCCAGTGCGGAAATTTTAACCTCCTTATTGCTTCCCTCACCATGAAATAACTATGGAATGCCTGGGGCCACACCCTAAAGTTGGAGGAATAAAATATCATTCGTGTGACCAGATGCCCAATAAGAACACTTGAGATGAGAAAGGGCTCATTCTGTTCACAGTTTCCCGGGTTTAGTTCATTATATGAGCCGGGTGTAGAGGACCAGCTAACAGCACAGTGGGTGGGAAGCAGAGGAAAGCAAATATTGGAACAGACCCAGATAAGATGGCACCCAGGCCCCACGCCTGGTGATACTTCTAACAGGTGCCACCTCTTTCGCTTCAGCACCTTCCAGCAGCGCCACCACGCTATGACCCTGTCAAGCAATTAGTTCAGAATGCTCAGGATCTGCTTGTCTCTGGAAACAGTCACAGCCCCACTCAGGTGTCGCTTAGTCTAATGGTGTTGACAGTCCAAATAAGCCATCACAAAGAACTCTGTTTTGAATATAATGAACACGAAGTATTCTATAAGCATATTGTGTGTGACTGTAGTTTATTATATAAATAACTATAGATTTAGCACTCATGCCAAAACTTTTAATTTCTGTTTCCTTGTGTAGAATGAGTGTCGTGTTTCTTCAGTGCCGGGGCTCTTTAGAACAGGAACTGGACACTGGATGGATCCATTATGTTGTAAGATGTGGTGATATATTGTGTACCCTAATAAACTTGCCTGAGGATCAGAGGACAGAGCCAGCCACTAGATTAGACATAGAGGTCAGGCAGTGGTGGCACACACCCTTAATCCTATCACTCGAGAGGCAGAGATCCACCTGGATCTCTGTGAGTTCAAGGCCACACTGGGCTACATGAGATTGATCCAGTATAGGAGAGAAACAGAACCAGGCAGTGATGGCACACATTTTTAATCCCAGCACTTGAGATCTCATGCCTTTGCTTGGGAAGTACACATGCCTTTAATCCCAGAAAGTGATGTCTGGGCAGAGAAAGGTATATAAGGCGTGAGGAAACAGGAATTCTCTCTCTCTAGGCTGAGGATTTGTAGAGGTAAGAACTAGCGGCTGGCTGTTCTGCTTCTCTGATCCTCAGCCAAGTTTCTTAGGGTATGCAATATATCACCACAGTAAGAAGAGTCTTTAGGACTTGAGGAGGAAAACTAGATATACAAAATGGTAATTTTATGTGGGAGGGTTGTTGTTGTTGTTGTTGTTGTTGTTGTTGTTATTTTCCCTTTGAGGAGCTGGGCAAGTGGTCCTTGATAAAGGACACATGCACCTGTTCTTATGCAATTTAAATGACAAAGCTTACCCTGATAACTAAAGATTTTTATTTAGTTTAGGAGTGAACTTTTACGTGATGGAAAGGCTCCTTATATTGGACCCATCACAATTACCAAGCTGCATGTCTCCATCCCCCACTAAAATACAGCATCGTGGAACCATGACTGAGGCCACAGAAGCCAATGCGTGAAGTTACAGGAGATTACAAAGCCTGCATTTCCTCTCTAGGCGCCTAGGCATTAAATTTCAATAGCACTGAGCACTCTCGAGCGAACACTCATAAATTGTTTAAATTATATTTCCCAACTTTTCCCCTTGGTTCACGGCAAACCAATTTTGACTAGTTCATAAATTACATGGGTGTTGTTCTCTTTTCTTAAGAAGAGAACTTACTGCAAATGCGTTTGCAGTGTTGTGACTGTGTGGTTAGAGTGACGAACAGCAGAGTCAACGAGGAATAAGCAGCCTGTGGTCCAGTCCCTGCCCTGCTGTGGACAGGTGTATGACTTCCACAGAACTTAACCGATAACCTTTTCAGTTGTCCTCTAGAAGGGCTGTTGTGAGAACTGAGTGAATGAAGGTGTGTGAACGCTGTTTGATTTTTTTAAAAAGCACTAAACGTAACTCAATTTAGTCACTGAACATCTTGAGGACAGTGTAGTCGAACAAGTGGCGTGAATGTTGACGGCCTTGGTTGATGTTTCAGGGAACCAGGGAAACTCTCAGTCGGCACTGCACCACCCTTGGAGATGCCCTGCGGAAGGAAAACGATTTTGCACTTATAATTGATGGGAAGACCCTCAAGTATGCCTTAACCTTCGGAGTCCGGCAGTACTTCCTGGACTTAGCTTTGTCCTGCAAAGCTGTCATTTGCTGCAGGTAGGTTCTCCCCTCCATTGTCCAGTTGCAATTGACTTTATCTTAATGGTGTCTTGTAATGATCTTATTTCAACTGTATGTATATGTGAGGCGAGCGAGTCTGTGCACACGTGTGCAGGTGCCCAGGGAAGCCACAGGTACTGGTTCCCCCTGAAGCTGGAATTAAAGGCAACCGAGTGCTAGGAACAGAGAGCTTGGGTCTCTGGAAAAAAGTAGAATGATGCCTCTTCACTGCTGAGCTCTCTATCCAGCTTCATCTTATGTTTTTTAATATAATTTTAATTTGTAATTTTGTAAATGTAATTTAATTATTTAGAAATTACAAATGTTAAGTTAGTTCATTCATTCACTAGAGTCCCAGGGTTCACAGACTGAGATGGATTTGTTAGCAGAGTTTTGGGAAGTGAGTCCTGACAATCAGTAGTGAATGCTACTCATAATTTGAAGGCACCAGCTCTTTGCCATTATATGTATACAAAGTCAGTCAATGGCGCCGGGTGGTGGTGGTGCACGCCTTTAATCCCAGCACTTGGCAGGCAGAGGCAGATGGATCTCTGTGAGTTTGAAGCCAGCCTGGGCTACAAAGTGAGTTCCAGGACAGCCAGGACTGTTGCATAGAGAAACCCTGTCTTGGAAAACCAAAAAAAAAAAAAAAAATTAGTCAATGGCAATCAAGTAAATGGCACATGCCAATCATCCCAGCTACTTAGGAGGCAAAAGCCAAAATGTAGCAAGCTTAAGGTCTGCTTGAGCAATTTAGAGAGACTCTCTACCAAAATAAGTGAGTAAACCAACTTTCAAGAGAGCTATGAACGTAGCTCACTGGGTTTTGCCTAACATGTGCAGCACTCTGGGTTCAAAGCCCCGGACTGAAAAAGACCGTGGCAGAGCCAGAGCCGCAGCTAGTGATCGAGTGAACCCCTTGGCCTTGGCTTTCATCTTCGGCACCAAAGCGGGGTGCGAATTATTTATCTGCATTTCCATCTTGGCTCGTTTATGGAAAGACCCTGTTGTCTCTATTTAGATCACTGATCCAACTGCTAGAATTTATTTTGTGGGGCTAGCATGATGGGAGGTACAGACTGAGGCATTCTCCAAATCGCTGAATATTTTTCCGATGGCTGTTTATTTACCCTAAGACTCTGGCCTGCTAACTTATAAAATTGCTCATATCCTAGATTTAAATCTGTCTCTGAGTTACGACAGCCTGATGCATAAAAGAGTCCTTGTGTACACCACTTAGCTCTAGCCGGTCTGGTTTCTTGTCAGGGGTATTCTATCCTCCTGCATAGCATTGCCCAGGCTCTTCTCTTCAGGTCACCTCAGCTAAGGATTATCCTTTGTCATCCACTGACTGAATCTTACCAGCTGGTCACAGTAGGTCCAGGGCCAGTACTTCCTCAACCCACTTTCTCTTCTGGGGAGACAAAACATGAGTGGGACTTCTCGAGAATTCCTCCCCAGCCTGCGTGCTTGCCGTGACCCTTTGCTCTCTTGTCTTTGCTCTAACTACTTTTAAAAGCTCTATTTACTAGTCAAGGAAAGTTATTCCTTTGAAACGATTTTTGTGTCCGCTTATCTACTTAATATGTGTTCTTTGAATTTCAATTGAAATTTACTTCCTGGAATGTATACAGAGCAGACCCTGTAAGGATCACGGATAAGCATCATTTTGACCTACAAAATTGTGTTATCCTCAGAGACTTAAGACTTACCCGTTATTTTCAGGCATGTGATTATTTTAGCTACAGAATCTATTCTCTGTGGTACGTTCCTGCTATGGCTGAGATTCTGGAGTGTTCTGTTATGTAGATGTTCACTGTTCCTCACAGTCATGTTCTTCGTTTATCACAAAGATGGGAATTACCCTCCCCTCTGGTTTCTGCTTGGGTATCTTCACGCTTTGTCCAAGCTGCGGCTCCAGTTACTTTTCTTGGTTTCTTGCTAATATCTTGACAAGAGCTTACTAATGCTCAGCTCTCATGCTCTTTCATCCAGATAATTTTGTGCTGCATTTAGCCATCTAGTCACTTTCACTAATGGGATCGTGAGGATCCATAGACGCTTGCTCAAAAAGCCCGGGAGTGTTATGACTGCTGGTTCCTACTCAGACCAGAAAAACCAGCCAACAGTGATGTTTAGATAAAGTGGCCAGTTGGCTTGAGCTAGCCTCTGTGACGTCCCTAATGTGTGCTGGGCACAGGTATTGCATTTACCAGGTCAAGTATGACTTGATAATATGCTGTCCTTGCTGTTGCTGTCCACTCTACTCTAAGCAGAATCAGTTGATTTGAAAGATGCAGGAGGCCATTTTTCCTGAGGTAGTCATGGCAGAAGAGCTTAACACAGTACCTCCCACCATTCTTCAAAAAGATCAACCACAGAATTAAATAATAGCAGAGGAACACTAGAAAGCAGAGTCAGGGGAGAGGAAATATGTTCTGCGCTTGTGAAATTCTCTCTGAAGATCCTTGTCCTGCAGGATTATAAGTCATAGGGACCTCAGAGCTCTTCCAGGCCAGGGATCCTGGAAGGGTCTCACCCGCCATGCACATGAAGCTTAGTGCTGACACTGAGCTTATAAAGATGTGTGTGGCTGCTCCCTCCCTCCTTGGCTGCCTCTGTTTTATGGATGTTTGAGGGCCTTGAATGGCAGACACTTGGTTCTCCTCAGGATTTTGTTGTTGTTTTAATAAAACATCTTTCTTCGGCTTTTTTTTTTATTCTAATATCCTTCATACCCTTTTCCCTAAAGAGAAGCTTCTGGCCCGGCTCTGCGGCTGGTCTAAACCCATAATTACGTCAGTGCCACAGTCGGATTAATGTCTGTGCACCTTCTTGGCCTAGTGCCTCTTCACATTAAACCGCTGGCACAGATCATGTTTTTCTCATTCCACGTTCTGACCTCCGAGTGTAATGATGATGTTCCTATCACAGGTCGGGAATGTGGAGTGAGCCTGTGTATGGTCCTTGGAGAATAAACCCCAGGGTCACCCCTCATTTCTCACATGATGATGATCTCCCAGCCTCAGGAAACTCTAGATTTCATTCCATTAGAAGAGTGATACTCACATAAATATGGACTATTATTTCAAAATACTGTATAATACTGTTTCCCAAGCTCCTTCGTGTTCATGCTAACCCTTTGAGGTTTTCCCTCAAATTGAGACTCCTTTCCAACCTACTGCTTGTCTGTCCACACACATGAAGATAATTCAGAATGGGACCATCCTCTACTGCCCACTGGAACAGCAAGGAAAGCCTTCCTGGAACAGATAATGAGTCTCCCGTTCACTCCATCTTCACGATTGCATCAGCCTTCTTCTGACATCAGCACCCAGGGCGGGAAGATGAATTTTTAATGTTTGCCTAATCGCCACGGTTACAAAGATGAGCTTTTGCTCCCCAGAGCCTCCTGCTGAATTGAGAGAAGCTGCTGGCCTCTGTCAGGAGTCATTCCATCTCTCCCTCACCACTGTGTTCTGAGGGGACTATTCATAGACAGAACTAATCCCCCCAACCCAAAATTATTCAAGGCATTTGAGTCTGGGTTTTGGTTTACAGAGTATGGGCTACATGTTATACCTCAAGAAAAAATACATACGTACACACACACACACACACACACACACACACACACACACACACGGATCTAAAGTCAAAACAGTAGAACATAGTCTTGTTTTTATCCACCTAGCAAGCACTGTATTCACAGACACCATGCAGCTTTTGTGTTTACTGCTGGGCAGCTTAACTCCAGAACCCAGGTCACCTAATAAGAAGCACGCCCCCACCTCCAAGAGCTTCTTGCTGTCAACATGTCAACATAAGCATCCCCTTCCGTACTTCTTCCCTTTTATTCATTTGCCCGAGTCCACTGCTTCTTACTTGGGATGATCACAGGTATGATGGTTGTCTGGATGGTTGCTTAATTGGCTGGTCTATGAGACAGGGTCTCATGTATTCCAGGCTAGCCTTGAGCTCACTATGTACCCTAGGCTAGCCTTGAATTCCTGGTCCTCCTCCCTCCTCCTCCCAAGTCCTAGAATTACAGGCATGCACTGGCATGCCCTTTCAGCCACTTATGAAGAACAGAAGAGAGTTCTGGTTCACCTCCCCCACTGGAAACACACATGCTTAATGTACGACGGTGTGGACCATTATCACAGTTTCACAGATGGCCTGTAACGTACGATGGTGTGGACCATTATCACGGTTTCACAGATGGCCTGCAACACCTTAAGGAAAACAAGCTTTGCTCTAGGACTCATGGAGATTTGTGGAAACTGCTAAAATCAAGAGCTATTCTGACATTCTAGAATCTAGATGAATAATTCTTAACTTCAGTTGCTAATACTTTTGCCCGAAGCCTTTCCGTTTTTATATTATCATAATGCTGGTTTGGGGGGCGGGGTTTGTTTGTTTGGTTGGTTGGTTGGTCATTTGGGTTTTGGTTTTTGTTTCATTTTTTGTTTGTTTTTTGTTTTTCCTTTTTGGTTTTTCAAGATAGGGTTTCCCTGTGTAGCCCTGGCTGTCCTAGAACTCTCTCTGTAGACCAGCTTGGCCTCTAACTCAGAGATCTGCCCGCCTCTGCCTCCTGAGTGCTGAGAGTGCCCGGAACATATGTTGTTTTGACTGGGGATTCAGGAAACGTGTTCTAGCTCTACCTCTCTGGCACCTTAGACACTGAATTAAATCATTCTCTCTGCAAAGTGATGAGATTAGAAGGTAGCAAGGGTAGAATCCTCCAGGGGACTCAGATGCCTGGAGCAGGTAGAAGAGAGCTACTGAGATGTAGAAAGGGAGGAAGCACACACATTCCTTCCTGTGGTCCCTCCTCCCAGAGTGGGAGACCCTGCTCGGAGACCTGCCTGTCACCCTGGTAGTTTTTGGATGAACTCTGCTCCTGCTGCTCTGTGCTGAGCAGCGCCTCTCTGTTGCTGAGATCCTGGTCTGGGGATCCAGCTGTTCTTCCTCTGACCCATGCCTCCAGAAGAGTAGGAAGGCCACAGTGAAGTATCACTGTGTTAAATAGAGTGTGGTCTCCGAGGTCCTCATCAGTTCACATAGCCCAGCTTTTCAAAGAGTCTTACTTTTTTTTTCCTGTAGTTGTCAGTTTAGTTTAAACATATTTTGAAACTTATGCTCTGTGACAGTTGGTTGAAAATTGGCTTAGAGCCTCCAGCTTTTAGACTGTCTAGTAATCACCGTCCTGCTACATAATTTATGTACTCATGTCTCCTGGAAAGCAGAAGTTAAATTGAAGTAAGCATTTTTCTCTACTTGCAACATCTCTAATCAAAGCTTAACCCCCTTTTAGGCCATTTCCCCCATAGTAGATTTAAAAAAAAAAAAAAAAAAGTCCACTTGACTTCAGTGAGTGTTGTCGCTTAGAGTGGCATTCCCAGGCAAAACCTTTGGCCTTACTCCGCTCAATGGCATCTGCCTAGAAGAGGCCTGAAGGGATACTCTGTATATTTGCTGTTATAGCATGAGTGTGTTCAATGGGGGAGGGGGGTCAAGGCAGATCTACTGCCTGAGTCTTTGGGGATGGTCTTTAGCTCAAGGACTTCTCTAAATGTTCTACTTAAGAGGTAGCTAGCTACAAAGCACAAATGGAGCCAGTAAATACTCAACAGACATTCCCTCAAAGAAAAAGAAACTGTGCACACCAGTGGATACCAAGCAGATGTTTGCTTTAGGACGACTTACAAACTGTGAATGAATGTCCACCCTATATTTACTTTCAAGAAAATCTGGATAAATGTTGGAAATGTGGGAGAGACTGTTTCTTTCACAGAAGCCTGACTAAAGGACATACCAAGTGGGTTTTAGAGCTTTATAAAAATGCCCATATTTTGCTTGAACACGATCCTCAGCTCAGCCCTTTCTCCCTTCGTTTGCTATTCTACTTCTACTAAGGGATGTTGAAGGAACTTTGGGTCTCATTGTATGTGGTGGCCACTTCTGACGAGCTACACCAGCGAAGTCCACGTTTGAGTGAACTGCCTAAGAACATACAAGAAACCTAATGCTGCTTGAGGTAGAGTTTCAGGTCTGACTCTAGAAAACCACCTCAGCAGTGCAGACACTCATTACACACTACAGTCACAGCTACTTATACTAGAAGGTGTGTAAAAACCTATGTGCCTACTCAGCACATTTCTACAAAGTATACGCGCATCTCACCCCAACATGGCCAGTGTCCAAGGGGCGCCTCATGCTGCCGTCAGTAGCTGCTACCTTGATTTCCACCTCCATCCTTCTCAAATTACATCTTCTCTTACTCAACTTATCCTATCTGTTTTATATCTTACTGACTTCCAATGTGCATATGTATCGCAGGACATTCAGATTCTTAAGAACCCTATGCTTTCCATCAGTTGTAAATGCTGAACTTTGCATCTCTCCACTAAGGGCTCCCTGCCCCCACCCCTAGCTTGGCACCAGTTGATAAACCAGAACTCTGTTGTAGCCTTCAGCCCAATAGCAGTCACTTCATAGATTACCTACAGTTTTCTCAGCTCTGATTTGCTAAGGACATGATATATGCAATGGAAGATGTTTCTATGACCGTTCGACCTGTGCACCCTACTGTGTGAAAAAAGGGAGGTGGAATTCATTATGAACCCTTGTTGGGTGTGGGTGGTTATCTTCAGTTTAATAAATGTGTTACCTAAGGAAAGTTAAAGAAAGGCTGGGGTCTGAGCTCAACTGGAGCTCCGAGTGTGGAAAACAGATCAAAAAGTAGACAAGACTTTCTGGCAGCTACAGGGCATGGAGCAGAGAGAAAAGAAAAAGGCATCCCTACAGGAAGGATGGCTTTGAAACACAGATGTGTTAACAAGGGCACAGAGAAGTGAGGAAAGGATATAGGGCAACTTGCAGATTGGAGTACAAGGGAGGAGTTGGCACCAACTTTAACATTCTACGACAGCAACGATGTGTTTTAGAGACCAGTCATGGGTAGACTTTCTCCATACTCAAGATTGAACTGAGGGAGTCATGCATGTAAGACAAACACTCTACCACTGAGCTACAATGTAGACCTTCATCTATGCCAAACTATGTTCTTGGTGTAAACATTATAATCAAATTTCCTGCTAGGAGCAGTTTTCTTTGCAGTGCCTTCTGTGAGACATATTGGCCAATTTCAGTTTGCTTTAGTGCTGTATGCACACCTCAACACTCAGATATGCACTGCCAATATGAACAGTCCCTATTGAAAATATCGTCTGAACCACTGAAATCGAAGGCATTGGTTTTTTTATCTGTATGCATGTGTACACTCCACAGGAGAAACTGTGTATCTGAACATGCCTCAGAAAGGAAGTCTTTTTTGAAGTTACTGTTCTGTGTTTCTTTTTCCCCTGAGAAGAGCTATCTATATGTTATTTCTGTAGCCTTGGCCTCTGCATTGTAAAGTCTCTTCGGTGCCTTTGAGTGCACAGAATATCAACAGATGTTGGTTTTGGAGGCTAGGAGGGTGCTCACTCGTCGGTCATTTGAATAGCACAGTTTGCTTTCACAGGGGTGGTTGAATGTTTCATTATGCTCCATATGCTAAATAGCCTTAGGATTTGCTACATAAGCTGCTGCTTTCGTTCCAGTAATAAATCCTCCGTGAGCACTGTTCCAGTAGGCATGGAACTTTGCTATGTGTTTTTTTGCCACATAGTAATGGCTTCTCAGCTGGAAGCATTATTAATGAACGTAACAAATTTTAGTGAAAAAAAAAAAACAGTAAGATTAAATTAGGTTTTTCTCTCTTTTTGTAACTCCGTTATTAGTCAACCAAATATGGCTCAATAGAGAATAGCCGGATATTCACAAGAGAGACCTTAGGAAGTAAGTCAGAAAGGAAGGCGCAGCACATCCTGGATGGCTTCTAAATAGCAGCCAGGAGTGAATGTCAAGCTTAATAAGCACCCAAGTTTAGTTATTGCATGTCTAAAACACTTTATGACAATTAATATAGTTACCCTAGTTAACCTTAATTGTCGTCTTGATACAACCTAAAATCACCTAAGACGGGAATTTCAGTTGAAGGATTGCCCAGATCAGGCTGGCCTATAGGCATTATCTGGGGCTGGGGAGAGGGGGGATATGCCTTGATTATTCATTGATGGAGGAGAGCCCAGCCCACTGTGGGTGTCAGCATCCCTAGGCAGGTGTGCTGGACAGTATGAGAAAGCTCAGTCTGAGGAGTGAGTAGTGAGGTCGAAGCAGCAGGCAGCATTCCCCCATGGTTTCTGCCTCAAACTCCTGCTGGAGTTGCTGGCCTGGCTCCCTTTGATGATAGAAACAGAAATAAAGTAAAACATCTCCTCCTCTACGTTACTTTGGGTAAGAGTGTTTTATCACAGCAACAGAAACTATAACTATATCCTTCCGTGTGCCTGTTGTTTTCCATCTTTCATGGGTGGCCAAAAGGAATATGATCATTCATCATACTAAATTACATTTTAAGATGATAACCCCCCCCCCAAAAAAAAATCTACCTACATATTTAAAATTATACCAATAATATAGTGTTCTTGCCTTTAAGTTTACAGTATAAGTCTTGACTACCCATTGCAAAGTCCTTGCATAATTCTTTAGACTGTATAGATATATGTATATATAATCATTATCCATGTTCTATTCAGGAAGACAATTATTCCCATTAAATGAGTGCAAAACAAAGACTATGTAAGATAGACCACCTAAGCCTGGAGAGATGCCTCGGTGTTAAGAGTACTGGATGCTCTTCCAGAGGACCCAGGTTTGATTCCCAGTACCCATGTAGTAGCTCACAACAGTCTGTAGCACCAACTCCAGGGGATCCAATGCCCTGTTCTGGCCTCTGCTGGCACCAGACACACGTGCAAGCAAAACACTCAAACACATAACAATATTTTTTTTTTAAATAGACCACCTATATACTTCTTAGCTTGAATGACAAAACATCCCTATGCTCTGTGATCTAATGTTCACAGGGCACTGAAAGTTACTCTATAACAAATGAGAACAATAATGAATAACATGTGCAGAGATTGCAGCCAGAATAATATCTGAGAAGCACACTGCATTCAGCTCACTCCTAGGTTACACCACAAGGGACCACCCTCTGTTTGTGGTGCATAGGAAGAAAAGCAGACCTTCCCAGCACAGGCTGCATTAGGAATCCTTTTCAGTAGAGTGGCTTACTGCTTCCAGAAAAGAAAAAGGCAGCCGTGGAAGACAGCGGTGAATTGTTTCAGTCTTGCAGAAAACCCCCCAAGTGGGACAAACTGTACGCACATATAGACATATACACATCTGGGAGAAGAAAACAGCATTGTTATGATGCTTCCAGACTGTAGAGTTGGTCACTGTTGGTGCTTAGAAAGCTGAAGACTTAGATGGTCCCAGCCTTGGACATATAGTTTGTGATAAGCGCTAGGCAGAGTTAACTAGCTGCGTAGTGTGGTTGCTCTAGGCCATTATAGAAATTGTACAACTCCAAAAGCATGTACAGAAGTCAAGAGAGCAGCAGGGAGTGTAATAAACTTTGAAGAGCTGGAAGCACAGTAGTAGAAGGACCGTGCTCTGGGGAATCTGAGTGCAGAGAGAAGTCTGCTTTGTGCGCTTTCCCTGGTCTGAAGTGAACTCTCCTGTCCTTGTCAAGAAGGCATCGTCCATCATCTGGAATTACTAAAACCAGGCAAACTATCAAGAGGCTAGATGCCATACCCGCTTGTCTGTTTCCTCTCCTGTTTCTTTGATAAAAAATAGTCTAAGAAAAGCGACTGAAGGGAGAAAGTGTTTATTTCACTCACAGTTCCTGGTTACGGTGCGTCCTGTCAAGGAGTTAACGGCAGCAGGAGCCTGAAGAGTCCCGTTACGTTTGCTTTGTTGCTGTGCACCCCCGTACCCCACCCTGCGCAGCAAGGGTGAAAGTTACACCCTGAAAGCAGCACCCATATGAGTGTCCCTTCTCCAAAATCCTGGGCTTCAGCATGCTTCAGAACTTGGGGTTCTCAAATTTGGAATACGTGCTTATAGATAATGTGCTACTTTGGAGATGAGCCCCAAGTCTAACCATGAATTCCATTCATATTTCATAAAAATTACTTCATGTTTCAATGTGTAAGGTTTTACATCAACCTGATACACAGAGCTAGAAGATAATTTTGTACATTTTAATGTGTTTTGACTGTGACTTGTCACACGAAATGTTGAATTTTCAGTATCACGTTGGCACCCAGAAAGTTGCAGATTTTGGATTTGAGGGATAAGAATACTCAACCTGGGCTTTGTGGGTAAAGAAAGCATTTACTAGGTATGCCTGAGATCTGAGTTCAAATCCCCAGCACCCACATGAAGCTGGAAGCAGTAACATTTGCATGTAATCTTAACACTCTTGGAGTGAGATGGAAGGCAGAGAGCTGGTAATCCCTGAAGGCTTGCTGTCCACTAGCCTGGCATACCCAGTAATGAGCAACAAAAGCAAAAAAAGAGATCCTGTCTCAAACCAAGTGAAAGGGGAGGACCCGACACTCAGGGTTATCCTCTGACCTCTGGTGCATGCTATAGCACACATGTGTTCACACATATAATACACACACACACACACACACACACACACACACACACACACACACACACCTCTGTAGGAAATCTTTGTAGCTGACCAGTTCCACTAGCCAGAATCCCTCCTGAACCACACCTCTCAGAACAGCCAGCAACTGCCCCAGCACCCTCTGTCATAGTCTGAACACGGTGTGGGGTGCCCATGCTCTTCTGCTTCCGTGAGTTGACTGGTGCCTTCCAAGTCTGCTTATTCTGTAACGTATTTATTGAGGTTGTAGATCTCAAAGTAATTGCCATTAATTAAATACTTGTCAGATCACTGAGATAATCTGAAGAAAGTTATTACTAAGAAAACCAGGTATAATGGTCTCAAAAGAATGTGAGTTGCTTGGCAATTTTACTTTTGAATGTAGAGAACGGCAGGTAAGATAATCATCAACTAGGATGGAAAAAATTCTGTTCTCCACTTCATGTTAGAAAACTAAAAGCATGTGCCTCGTGAGTGAGATGTTTGCAGCAATAGAAAATATAGGATTTCAACCAGTAGGTTTCCTGGCAAAAGAAGGTTCTAGACACTAACTCACAAGTCTATACATTCAAACTCTGAGAGAACTATATGAATGTGTGTTTTACATTTTATAAATCCAACATTGTTGTTTAACTACCAATTGCTCTTCCAAAGTCTGCAGAAAGGGTGTCTTTCACTGTTCCTTGAATCTTCTTCTGAGTCTGGAGTGTCCTTGCTAGGTGTAGTTACCATGTACTTCGGAGGATGCTTCTGACTATAGCTCCATTTCTTTTTTTTTTTTAAACAAACATTTTCTTGCTTAAGGTATTCCTACTCTTCTCTTTTAATACCTGAATTAGTCATCCCCATTGAGGTGGGTGAAGATCCCTCCCTAATTTTAATTTGGAGGTTCTATTACTTTATATCTCTATGATAAAACACCTGATATGAACAGTTTAAGGAAAGAAGAGCTTTGGTTCACAGTTTGAAGGGATATAGTGCATGAGGGCCAGGGAAGCCTGGGGACAGGAGCATGACATGGAGACAGGAGCATGAGGTGGCCGCTAACCTCACTGCCTATGTCTGCCTTCAGGCAGCAGTGAAGGATGGGTACTGGGGTTCCTTGAGTGGGCTTTCAACTTTCCCCACTTTTTATTCAGTCTGGGACCTCAGCCCATCTACTCTTAGGGTAGCTCTTTTCTCCTCAGTTAAGCCTCTCTGGAAACAGCCTCTGGGCACTCCCCAGAGGTGTGTCTCCTAGGCGATTCTGAAGTCCGTCAAGTTGACAAGGAAGATTAGCCACTGTGGCAGCAGTGAAAATTATAACGCTGGTTATAGGCACCATGAGGAAGGGACCAAAGGTTTAGTGTAGGTCTGTCCTGAAGCTCCTTTAAGTCACTGATTTTAGCTCACTATGTGGGTTCAGTTCACAAAAGGGCGGCACAGTGTCCTAGCTCCACAGTGTGATGTTATGACGTATGTAGACTGGAGGCTGTTAAAGAGAGTTTGATAAATGTTTTCAAATGTTTCCCTTCATTCATGCCTGTTTCCATTTGCTTTCTAGAGCATTTCTGGTGAGCATTCTTTTCTGACATTTACTAAATGTCAACTATAGTCCGTGTTTAAAACCTTGGCCAAGGGCCAGTGTGGGCTTACCCATTTATATTAGCCTGTTAAGAAACATTAAATAAAACGTGAAAATGGAATGAAAATTGCTTTGAAGAGAAATGGAGGCAGACGCTGAAATGAACCATTAGTAGCCTGATATGCATTCTCTGGTCGAGTTCAGAGCTGTGTCATTTTGTAATGTTGCCAGACTCCAAAAGGAAATCCAAAGGAAAAAAATTAAAAATAATTCTTTGAGATAGCAGCTGGTTACCAGTTCCTCTTCTGGAGCAGCCACGAAGGGCACAGAGGAGGCAACTGGACCACTGTCAGTGATTCAGGCTGGCATTCTCCAACTTCAAGCAAGAGCCAGAGCTGCCATGGCTCACTCCCTTCCTCTGGGCAGTAGAGCCTCCTGGAGGCACGCATTTAGGCAGAATTCCCACTAATGGGAATTTTTCTTATCAACGTAATCAAGAGTATATGTAGAGACATATCGGTTCCTTAAATGGCCTTTATTTTTAAAAAGAATAACCATTTGTGAGATAGGATTTGTTACACACCCATGGTACTTACCTTAATAAAGAATTTATCACTGAGTGAGGCAGACTGGCATGTGCTTTTTAATCTAGTATTGGGAAAATGGAAGTCAAAGGATCAGGAGTCCTATGCCAAAGCCTCGGCTACGAAGCTAATCCAAGTCCAGCTTGGGTTGGCATTGCCTCAGGTGTCTCAAGATGATGATGATGATGATGATGATGGTGATGATGATGATGATGATGATGATGATGATGTGATGATACAGCTCTAAGACATTTCTATGGACTAGCATTTTATACCTTGGTTGCTTCTTCTTATCCGTGTGTGTGTGTGTGTGTGTGTGTGTGTGTGTGTGTGTGTGTGTGTGTGTGTCAGGACTTTGCTGTGTGTCAGGACTTTGCTATATAGCCCATGCTGGCCTAGAACTTCTGACCCTCCTTCCTGGATCAACCACTAAGTGCTGGGATCACCAGTGTGCACCACCACACCCGGCTCTAATTGCTATCTTAATAGTTGTCTGGACTGACTCACTGTTTAGTCTTCCTGTCTTTCCATTTCCAGCGCAGTATGGACAATAGATTAAGTTAATTGTGCCGCTGAAGCACTCTGTCTTAGGACATTGCTATCATTATCTTGGCACTTATTTCTAAAATGACTTTTTAAGATGCATGGAAAATGCTTTGCATTTAATACCAAATGTGATGTTAGCGTACACGCAGATGCCTTCTGTTCCTGGTCCATGTTTGCAGAAAAGGCTGATTGATTTCTGCATGTGTGTGTTAGTCTGTGCCTCTGGAAGAAAACGAAGCATGTGGACTATATTCTAGCATCGTATATTTACTTTTCTTGAGATTCACAATGGTGTCTGAGAATGGGTTGAAAGGCTAGCCAACTCCCCGCTATTAATTTCAGTAGTTTTAAGCTGCTTTACATTACCTATGACCAGCTCTCAGAAGCTTAAAACTTCTCCTTTCAAGACACCAAATAGAACCCCGTTAGTATTTGGACTGTTTACTGTTATTTGGTTGTTTGTGTTTGTTTGTGATAGATGTATTTGGCTTTTTAATTATGTGTATACAGGGGAGAATGTGCATGTGAGAGGCAGGTACCCACAGAGGCCAGAAGGGGGCGTAGGATCTCCTGGAGCTGGAGTTACAGGCAGTTGTAAGCCACCTGATACAGGTGCCGGGAACTGAATCCTGGTCCTCTGCAAGAACAGCAGTACATCTTCTTAACCACTGAGCTGCCTCGGAGCCCCTCAACAGCTTTGTGTGCCTTCTCTTTGAATTAAATTTCTGATGTCCCTGGCTGGTCCTTAACAAAGTGTTATGCCTCCTGCATAGCACCTGCAGATTTGCTTCTAGGACTATTGCTATCTTTGCTTTGAGTTTCCCTCGAAGCGACAGACAGGTTAGCAGAGAACCAACCACTTTCAACCCTTCCACCATGTTCATCAGAGAAGCATTCATCTAAACGTTTTGCTTCATTTATTGGTCAAAAAAAAAAAAATTATAGCATTTCAAATTTTCTTTTTTCCGGGAAACGGGTGATTGATCCTTTGTTTTTGTTTTTTTAAGGGTTTCTCCTCTTCAGAAGTCTGAGGTGGTTGAGATGGTCAAGAAACAAGTCAAAGTCATCACCCTTGCGATTGGCGATGGAGCAAATGACGTCAGCATGATACAGACGGCCCATGTCGGGGTTGGGATAAGCGGGAACGAAGGTCTGCAGGCAGCCAACTCTTCCGATTACTCCATAGCCCAGGTAAAGCCTTGCGGCTGTGACACATACCAATACTGCTTTCTCCATCAGCTGGCAGTGAGGAGGAAAATACTAATGCCTCTCCATTCCTCTCCTAGTTCAAATATTTGAAGAATTTGCTGATGGTGCACGGTGCCTGGAATTACAACAGAGTCTCCAAGTGCATCCTGTACTGCTTCTACAAGAACATCGTGCTCTACATCATTGAGGTAGCGGCGTGGTAAACTTAGTCCTGCCCCTATCCTTCGTAATTCTAACCGTTCTTTTTATGGAGATCTTTCTCACTGTTTTCATGAGTACTTGCTTCATCTTCTCATTTACTTTTTAAGAAAAAACAATTTTAAGATTGTGGTGATATTGTGTTCCCCAAAATATTGTGCACCCTAATAAACTTATCTGGGGTCAGAGAACAAAACAGCCACTAGATACAGAGGCCAGAAAATGGTGACACACATGCCTTTAATCCTAGCATTCCAGAGGCAGAGATCCATTTGGATCTCTGTGAGTTCAAAGCCACACTGGAAATAGCCAAGCATTAATCCCAGGGAGTGATGGCAGGAAGCAGAAAGGTATTTAAGGCGTGAAAACCAGAAACTAGAGCCTAGTTAAGCTTTTAGGCTTTTGAGCAGCAGTTCAGCTGAGATTCATTCAGATGAGGACTGAGGGGCTTCCAGTTTGAGGAAACAGGATCAGCTGAGGAATTGGCAAGGTGAGGTAGCTGTGGCTTGTTCTGCTTCTCTGATCTTCCAGCATTCACCCCAATACCTGGCTTCAGGTTTGATTTTATTAATAAGACCTTTTAAGATTCATGCTACATAAGATTTATTTTATTTTTGTCTTATGTGAGTGGGTGTTTTGCCTGCATGTCTGTCTGTCTCTGCACCATGAGCTTACGGTGCCCACAGAGACCAGGGTGGATCCCCTGGAACTAGAGTTACAGGTGGGTTGGTTGTTAGGCATCATGTGGTGTGGGAGATCAAACCCTGGTCCTCTGGGAGAACAGTCGGTGTTCTTAACTACTGAACCATTTCTTCTCTTTTTATAATTTCTAAATGTGTTCAAGCAAATAAGATGTCAGCCATGAGAATAGTCATCAACATTTAGACACAAGCTAAAAGTGTCAGGTCACTTTGGTAGAAAGTTGAAGTAGAATTGCTCATGAGTCATGTTTTCAGTTTTTAAAACTGTAAAGACTATGAAGCTTGAACGTGTGCAGAATGTCTTTAAGCCACTGTTGAGGGGAAGTACACACATGGAAAACTATATGTAGTGAGTAATAATCCTGGTGATGGGGGGAAAAAGATGAAGAAAGATGACAGAAGTAGAGGATAGCGGTTAGTTCTGGTCCAGGGGAGGCACACGAGTGCAACCGGGAAATGAGCTAACAGCATCACTGGAAATGAGCTAACAGCATCACTATCCGGCATTCTTATCTTAGATCAGTGACCTTCCTAACGCTGTGACCCTTTACTACAGTTCTTCATGTTGTGGTGACCCCCAACCATAAAGTTATTATTTTCGATGCTACTTCATAACCGTAATCTTGCCGTTATGAATTGTAATATAAATATCTGATATGCAGGATATTTATATTAGGTTCGGTGACCCCTGTGAAAGGGTCATTTGACCCCAGAGTTGGGTTGCACCCCACAGGTTCAGAGTCACTCTCTTAGATCTTCTCTAATAGCACAGCTACCCTTTGCTAGCCGTCTGTTTTGGTTTCTAGGGTTGACAAATACGATTTGGGATAAGGAATTTCCCTAAAATATTCTATTTCTAGGCTCTTTCCGTATATCAAAGATGGCATCAGCTTACAAATGAAACCTGAGACTAGGGAGCTCACTTGGCAAAGCACTAGATTTGTCAGCACCAGGACCTGAGTTCGAGTCCCAGAACCCGTGTACAAAGGCAGGCATGGTGCGGCATGCCCTTGTTGTCTAGACGACGGAGAAGCTAACCAGCCAGCCTAGCCTGCTCAGCCAGCTCCAGGAAAGCATCTGAGGTTGACCTTTGGTCCCCATAGACATGCACACGCATGAGCACCTGCACACATGCAAACACACATGGACACACAGAGAATTAAAACCTAGCTTCACCCTGCAAATGTTTTGGCGTCAGACTGGGCATCAAATACCGGACAAAGCAAGTCAAGCACAGGCCGTAACCTCAGCAGCCAGCCAGTGGGCTACGATGGAAGCCACGTTTGTAATTTTAAGTTTCCTAGGTGCTGCGTTAGCAAATGCCACAACAAAAACCCAGGTTGATTTCAGTACCGTATTTTAAGTCAATGTATTCAAAATATTACCAATCCTCACCAATGTCAAAATTACTAATTTTTTTACACGTGGGTGGAAATCCTACAGTCTTTCCTACATGCCCAGTGTTTGAAATCTGGTATATATTTTGCCTTGAGTGCATCTCAATTTGGACTAAATGCCTATCCTGTGCTCTAATGCGCATGTGGCCTGCAGAGCGGAGCAAGCAGCATAGTGTTGGTGGATAAGTGAACAAGAAAGGATTATTCATGTGTTCATATTTTCTGACATTCATTTTTTTGTGGGTATGGATGTAGACATGTACAAACTTCAGAAGGCAGAAGATCAGAGGACAACTTGCAGGACTTTTTTTTTTTTTTCTTGTTTGTTTTTTAAGACAGAGTTTCTCTGTGTAGCCCTGACCGTCCTGGAACTCACTCTGTAGACCAGGCTGGCCTTGAACTCACAGAGATCTGCCTGCCTCTGCCTCCCAAGTGCTGGGATTAAAGGTGTGTGCCATCACCCAGCTCGGGAGTCTATTCTGTCCAGGTCTACCACATGGGCTCTGGGGATTGAACTTGGATCTTCAGTCTTGGCAGCAAGCTCCTTTACCTCCTGAGCCATCTCAAAGGCTCTTTTTGTCCATTCCTTGCATAGCTCCAGGGACGGGGACCCCATTGGGGGGCGAGGGAGGGCACACACAAGGTAATGAAGAAAAACATATGGAAAGCTGAGGCTAAGTGGTCTGGGCTCCCTGCTGGAGAAACTTCATCACCCAGAAGCTCCGTGTTCTTATTATGAAGAGTTGAACATAGAGGCAGGGTTATTACATATACCTAAAAAAAGAAGGCAGGGATATTATATAGAGATAAACAAGGAGTATACAGTGTACAGCGGGATAAGAGGGCAGGTCCTGCTACTCTCTGTAGGACAGTCTCTGTAAGGGAGCAATCTTCAAGCTGTGAGTATCTGGGGAGAAAGCTGTGGTGGACATTTTCTACCTATACTGTAAGCACTCACGCTTGGTGGCCCGAAGAAGGCTTTGCCATTTCCCTCTGAGCATTACCCCAGGGGAGATGGCTTTGCTATTTTCTCTGTGAGTCTGGGCTGGCGTCCTTGACGTGACTATGTCCACATCACCAGCACACACTCACTCAGTACTTCACTCACTCAGGCCTTCCTCTGCTCCCTACATTTCTTATGTTGTTTAATATCTGGCCCCTAGGTCATCAGAAAGTGTAGCATAATAATGAACTTCTAGATAGGCTGAGGCATTCCTCAGAAGGCTCTGAGGAATGTGGATAATTTGTTAGGAAAACTATCTTCCACTCTCTAGGACCTGCCACACCCTCACAGGTTTGCTGAGGGCCCTCTTACAGATGGTTGTCTGTGCCACTTTATCCTCTATTCCATGGGCCTTTCTATGCATCTGTCGGAAGGACATGGCCTACCCACTTCTTTATGGAAATAAGATCCATATTTTACACCAGAGATATTTTACTCCACATCTGCTGTGTTAGTTAGAAACTGCTAGAGAGTTGACTCAGTTACCTCTGTCAGAATTCTTGTTATGAGTTAGATTGGGATATTGAAACTTAATTTTGAGGTATACAGACTATATCATCTATTAGTCACTTAACATCTGTAGTTAGGTTACCATACCCCTAGCTAAAGTAACCAAATACTCGGAAACATAAGCATCATTGATTACTATTGCTAGATTTGGTCTGAAAAACCTGTGTTTTAATACAAACTTTCAAAGTAATTTATAAGTTTTGTTGTTGGGTTTTTTGTTTGTTTGTTTTTTAATCTTTGAAGTCAGGAGTTTGGTGCACACACTTGGGAGACTAAGGCATGCGGATAGCCTGGGCTACCTAGTTAGACTGTCTCAAAAAAAAAATAATGTTTGTTTCTATATAAATTTGTGGTCCTTCCCTAAAAGGATTATTTTTATTCCCATCCCCTCTATATATCGATAACTTTCCAAATTTTATGTTCTCACTTAAATCATTGAAAGTGTGATACACTTTATTTACATAGATTGTTTTAAGACTTTTAAACCAAGAATTTAAAAATCTGTCAGCACATAGCTGTGTATGGAGTCTAATTTTTAATGAAATAAGTTCATATTTTACCTCTAGACTAGTTGACAAGTTTTTTTTTAATCTAGATCGACAACAAGAGTGAAGTGTGAAAACTTAGGTACCAATGAGGAAAATAAAAATGAGTTTAAGTCAAGTGAAAAAGAAGTCTTCACACCCCATTTCGAATCCAGCATTATATGATTTGTGGTTATCCCCAGCCCTGAATGGACTTGGCTTTGAATGTCAACCCCTTTCTTAAGCTATTTAACACTGATCACATTCTTAACGGGTTAAAAAGGAAGCGAGATAGAAACTTTCCTGGAAACTTCATTTTTATTTTTCTGGTAGCACTTTTTGGAAATGTATTTTGAATATCATTCAACTGTTGGATATGGATTGAACTTTTAAATTAATTCCCCCCATACCTAACTTCTGCCAGCTAAAACAAGTTCTGCAGATGTTAATGGCTCATGTCAATACTGAGAATGAATAGGCAGAAAGCACATCATTGAATGTCTCCAGCAAGGACAACTGCCAGTCTCGGATCTCTCCTTTCTGGTTTTTTTTTTTTTTTTTTTTTTTTGTGCTGATCAGGCGTGGGAGCAGAGACCGCATTGACTGTTTGCAAGCCGCTGCTTAATATGCAGAAGTGCTCCATCAGGGAAACGTCTGTGGGGCTTTAGCTGACCCGCCTCTGGGAGGTGGGGGATGTTGGAGGGGAGCTTGGAAAAGAATTCATAAAGCATGATCTTAAGCCCAAAGAGTGTAATAGATTATCAGCAAAAGCTGCTTTCTTGTCCTTGTCCCGCCGGGGCTATCACTAGCTAGCTCCTCCGTGGTGTCAACTGCAGACACACACACACACACACACACACACACACACACACACACACACACACACACAGGTTCAGCAGATGGCGCTAGAAAGCTTGCTCGGGGTCGATGCCTGGCAGTGGCTGTAGATGTTCACTTAAATCATTGGCTCCTTCTAAAAAGATTTTTTCCCCTTCTGAATCATCTGATCCCGTCCTAACAAAGAGGAGCTTTTCTTTAAGACAATTGGTGGCATCTAGGTCTTCTTAGACCCCCCAAACAATGTAGCGGTTCCCCTTTCCAGAAAGTCATTAAAGTCAATAAGGTGGTACTTTCCCAGTATGCTGGGAAGTAAATTCCCTGGGAATTGAAATCATCTGGGCACCACCCCCGGAAGGCTCTCCGTCCAAGGCTTTGGTTGGGTCAAAGGAGGGCCTCTGTGTGCTTATGGTAATTCAGGTTCTGTCTTACTTAGGGATGTGTTTCTAAGATATGGCTTGAACTGCAAATCTCAGGCTAACCTGCCTGTGGTAGACTGCTTTCCTGTCAAGGACTTTCTCTTTCTCCTTAAAAGAAACTCTCCTTAAAAGAAACGTAGAGAGCAAAACTTTGAATACCAAAACATTTACCTAAAGATGTACTACTGTGTTGAAAGACTTGGCCCTAATTTAGGCATTCCAGTCGTTTCTCTTTTAAAGAGAAAAGCAACAGGAAGATGAACCTTTTGAAATACAACAGATAAATTTCTAAGCATATGTCACATACCTTTCATTCAGAAAGTACGGCGATAAAAATGTGTTAACTCCCATTTAAATGTTTTCTATTATAGCACAGTCTGCGTATATATTTTAAAATACACTTTGAACTCAAACTTGCTGGTTTATTTGTGAGTTCTTTTGTGTTTGAAACTTTCTGTCTGTTCATTGACTGAAGGGGAGGGTCTTAAAATCTAATCTCATGGTACCCAAATTAACAATAGAAGGCTACATGCAAATAAGCTAAAGGGTCTATAATTATTGACCATATACAGTTTATTAACATAAACTTACCCAGTACCAATGCTTTAACAATGCATTTAGAATTAATTATTCCCCGTGAGCGTGTGCAGATCATGTCCATTAGACTGATTTGGAGACATCCACTCTTAATACTTGTTCAACCATTCCCTTCCACTATAAAAATGAAGGCCAACACAGCAACTGTTCATTGTGGCGGGGGTTGGCGGGGGGGGGGGGGGGGGGGGGGGGGGGGGAGGGTCCTGAGTTCATACTGATGAATGTCGAATTTGTAGCCGTTCATGCTTCCATAATGAGGTTAAAGGAAACATGAAGTATAGCAAGGTTCCTGGGCCTCTGAGTGCTCTGTGGAGCTGCAAGTCAAGTTCTTCCCTGCTGTTTGCTAGTGCTGTGCTGTGTGGATGGGTAATCTTCTTGCTGGGCTAGGCTTCTTACTCTTCCAAGTCTGCCTGATTTTTAATTATATTTAGGTTGGCTTTTTTAAAGGCATTCTTTTTTCAGGGTATTGCTAATAATCACTTTATATTTGTTTCAAATATGCTGAATGAAACTCTCTATTACTCCTAAATTTTGTTTCTAAGTTGGGATTTCTCTTTCAAAGAAAATTACAAACATATGAAAACATATGTTCTAGTAATTAAAGATTGGCCTTTGTACAAGCATTAAAGTTCCACTCACAAGCATCTGTCACTATACCTCCAGGGGATGCTATGTTTCCGGTCTCCTGGGGTACCTGCACTCACATGCACATGCCCACATGCAGACTCAAATACCTATACACAATTAAAAATAAAAAATTTAAGTGTAAGTTTAAAATATTACAATATATAAATTCAGATTTAACATTCTGATGGCAATAATTATCAATAAAATATCGATAAGAATCATAAAAAAAGAAAAAAAGGAAACATTTAATGCATTAAATTTTACTTGAAGTATTTATCCTAAAGAAAAAAGAAAGATATGTAAGGTTTCAGTTAGGAATCATTTCTCATAACAAGAGCTGTTAAGCCAGCAAAATCTCCACACTGCAGAAGTTCTGAACCCATTAAAAGTGTGTTAAGGAGTTGTGAAAACTCAGGTGCTCTTTGTAATGTTAAGGGAAAGAAGTAGTGTGTGACACTATATACAGCTGGTCTCAAGTAAAATAAACCTGTGACATTATTTATATAAACTACACACACGACACAGAAGAAAATGATGATCTTATTACTACAGGAAGTTAGTTCCTAAATAAATAAGTATAACATCTATAATAAAAAAAAAAACTTCAACTGAATCCTAGGGATTTTAAAAGGGGAATTAAAGCTATGAGAATTTGATGGCGTGTAAATATATTCACTTGTAGAAACAAGAGAATACCTCTTTTTTTAAAAAAAAATCTGTGATTGCTTGTTCATGTAGATATTTAGATTTGGCAAATCGGATAAATTCTGTCTCAGATGGCAGCTATATAATGAAAGTGCCCCTTTAAATCAAAAGCAAAGACAAGAAATGTCATTGTCCAGAGACCCACAAATGATCTATTGGGGGCTGCTTTTCAGGGTTCAATGTGTTGAGATTCTGTGTCCTAATTCTGGGGCTTGTGTTCTTCCCAGATCTGGTTTGCCTTTGTCAATGGCTTTTCTGGACAAATCCTCTTTGAGAGATGGTGCATAGGACTTTATAATGTGGTAAGTCGAGCCCATTTGATAATTCCTGTTTGTTTAATACTGAAGATAAATGTCATACCCATCATCTGGCCGTGTGATGTAATGAGCAGTATGTCCCTTCAGATGTTTACAGCGATGCCTCCCTTGACGCTTGGAATATTTGAGAGATCGTGCAGAAAGGAGAACATGTTAAAATACCCTGAGTTGTACAAAACGTCCCAGAACGCTCTGGACTTCAATACCAAGGTAGGAGCTGGTGTTCAGAGGGGTTTTCTTTGTTGCAGCAAGCTTGGGGCATCTGGCCTGCCTCAGCCGAGAACTCCAAGGTACTGTGTGAGGCAAGTCATATGAAGGTTCTGAGTATGGAGGGCAAAGAAGTTTTGTTGGTTGAGTTGGACTGTTGGGGGTTTTGTTATTGTTATTTGTTTGTTTTGTTTGTTGGGGTTTTCTTTCCCCTTTTTTTGACGGTTACAAATTAAAATGAAACCACTCTTCATCGGGGTTCTTGGGGCAGCAATGAGTAGATGTGGCCGGCTGGCCATGTCACTGTCCTTTCAGGAAACGTTGGAAATGGCTCACTCCTCACCAGAGTCACCTGGGACTGACAGGGCCTGGCTGTACTTGTGCTGGGGTGAGGAGCACGATCTCCTTCTTTCCCAGTCTCCTGTTTGAGGAAATGATGTGCTCATTAGAATTTTAGAGCAACTGAGTTGGGCATTAAAACTGTAGTCTCCAGGAAATAACTTCTTGTTTACTAGGTAGCTCTGAGGCTTAAATTTTAAAACACAAGATGAAGTATCTAGCGTTTTACCTAAAACTGTAGTTTGCCTGGGTTGTTGTTTTGGTTTTGGTTTTTTATCCACAAAGTCGTTTTTTTTTGTTTTTTTTCCTTTTCTTTTCTTCATTAGCATAAAAAGTATCATTAGCATCAAAAGTAGCAGGTTTCCTTATGGCTTCTCCTATGGGATTATTCTGATTGCTTCTCTTTGTCGCTTTTCCCCACCTCCCTTTCTCCGGCCCCCGTTTGTGTGTTCCCGCCCCCAGTCACCCCCCTGGTACCTTCATATCCCATGTGTTCGATCACCCTCCCCATTGCCCTTCCTCGAGCCTCTTATTCCTTTCCCGAGCCTCCTGCTGCTTCCCACCCCCCACCCACCCCCCCACCCCCCACCCCCCCCACCCCCCCCACCCCCCCCACCCCCCCCCACCCCGTCTACACACATTCTCACCTAAACATACATGCATAAAAACGAGACGCTCCGCAGGAAGGTCGCCAGGGCGGAGGGCGGAGGCAAGGAGCCTGGAAGATGAGCGGGATCAGGATGCGTGATGTGAAATCCACAAAGAATCAATGAATAGCTTTTTTTTTTTTAATGAGAAACCAAGAGCCACACATGAGAGAGAGCCTGCAGGATTTGTTCTTCTGCACCTGGGCCGCCTCACTTCATATAATATTTTCCAGTTCCATTCATTCCCATTCAAGGTTCAGGGGCTCATTTTCCTTTATGGCTGAAGGAAATACTGCCATGCAAATGTTCCACGTTTTTACCGTCCATTCATCTGCTGGTGGATGTTTGAGCTGATTGCACTGCTTGGGTTCAAACTCTGCCTAACACATCACAGGCTACTGTCATCTCCTGTGACCTGTGATACTTAGTCACTCCAGCAAGAGAAGATTTCGTTTCTGCATAGTTTACTTTCCGGCAAGTGTATCTTCTAACACGTTTCCACACTAGTATAATGTAATGATCCAGGTTTCTCTTTAATGTCACTGAGAGGATGAATTTAAAATGGCAGCAACCAAGGTAGATACTATAATATTTATGTATTTGATTAGTAGTAAAACAAATGAACAAATATAATACCCTTTTACTGAATCATTTCCACTTAATTTAGTGCATGTTCAGTAGTAAATTAGTGACAGATATAACAGCAATTCTGTGTCTTAAATGTACAGGCATTTAGCATAGGAACTTTTGTTTCTTTTTTTTTTTTTTTTTTTTTTTTAATTCTGACATGATTGGACACTGGACAGCCTGGGAATTGAACCTGAGTCCTCTAGGACATAAGTCAGTGCTCTTAACCACTGAGCCACCAGGACCCACATAGCATAGGGACTTTTAACATGTACCAATTCATAAGGCTCTCTAGTGCTATTTATTCTCAATGTACCAAGAACGAAGTGAAACAGGTCTGTTGGTGCCTCTGCTCTACACACCGTAAATGATAGTGTTGAGTATATAACCAGGAAGTTCGTTTTCTTCTGAGACTCATGAGCACACTGCATGGATATCGAGCAGTACACATGCATATAGCTTGATAGCTTTGGATTCAATCATTGGAAATGGTCAATTAAAACATCAAACACCCTGAAGCTTGCTTAATTTGTACCACCGGTTCTGAAAAATGTATTTTTAGTGGTATATTCTTAAGCTGTTTCTTCATAGTATACAATATCTAAGTTAACATTTTAATTATTTTTTTAGGTTATTTATTTATTGTGAACAGTTTGTATCAAATTCTCCCCGCATTGCTGGCATGGTTTTCATTATCTATGGTAAACATTTTCAAATGATGAAAAGCTACGGTCAGGGTGTATGTGGTGGTCGTGAGCTCCTGTTTTACTATAAAAAGTCATCTGGGAGCCAAGTGCAGGCTGCTACATTGGCAATGATTCTCAGCAAACCTAGTGGGCTTTATCAAGCTCAGCTACAGGTCCTTGCCTTCCATAGTTTGGGCTCTGTGGTGCTGTCTCAGAAGTTAGCTTCGAGCCACAAACATGACCGTGCCCCTCTTGAATGAAAGCATGTATCGATCCTCCCAGGATTACCCAGTCATTCCTGAAAAGCTACATCCTCTCATGCCCTGTCACACATGACAATTATGGGCACAGTTTTATGGTCAGGAAAAGAAGAAAACAGGTAGCATGCAGTGTTGACATAAGAGTAACTTTTTCCTTATGTCTTTTATCATTGAAATACATACTTCATTGTCTGTAGAGCCCGGTCATTTAGAAAACTCCAGATCATCGCTTCTCGGCCTTTTGGCTAAGATCAAGTGTAGAAAACTCTAGATCAACTCAATTGAGCTACACAAGTCCCATATCTCTTTGAGTATGTATTTAGCTTATATATTCAGCTTACCATCTATTTCTCTAGGGGTTATAGATTTCTAGCAAACGATTTCAGCGAAACTGTTCGATTGCATTCCACCTGAATGTTTTAAAATTCAGGAACAAATGGTTACAAAATGCATAGTTGTCTGCACAGCAGTTGCCGAGGGTCCCAAGTGTGGAGGCATTGTCCCCTTGAATGATGAGGCTTACATTTGTTATGGTAAAAGGGGTCGGAGGTTCTAAGGTCATGACAGGGGTTAAAGGATTAGCATGTGACAATAAGTGTCGGTCGGGGGAATGGAAAAGTAGAACTAATTTTTCTTGCACCCACCTGTGCTTTCTGTCAAATAAAAACGTGTGGTAATGGCCGAGTGAGGAGAAGCAGCAAAGGTTAATGAGTAACACAAGTTCAAATGTGTAAAGTATTGGAGCGTAAATTGGATCATACCATCCAGCGTGGCTGGGTGAACTCACAAAGGAGATTGAGATCACAGTGGAAAATTTTGGGAGGCAGGCAACTTAATTTCTGTTGTTTGAACAGCTTAGAACTATTAATACACGCCAATTGTATTTAACATTAAGCTTTGTTTGCAAGAAGCCATTTTAAATGATGAATCTACAGCTGTTCAGGGGCTCATAAAGAGTCTAAGCAGTTTTCTATAACTTAATCTCTCCCATTCTGTTACAAGTCCCGATGATGTCTGCTCTCCTGTTCGTAATACACAAGACATAAAATGTAATGGCTGTTAAGTGGCCGTGGTGATTGTCTGAGACTTGGTATTGACAGATGTTAAACAATTGTAAAAGCCTTTGATAAATTCAGTCATAGTCAGAATACTTTATTTTAATAAATACATAATCTACATGTTAGACTTTGTGCTTTTTTTTACACTCTATGCAAGAGAGAGAAAGCAGCTTTAGGTATTTGTACCACCGAAGCAATACAGAGTAGTGGGATGGAGGGGGATGGATTTCCCAGTCATAGTCTTTTAAAGGTTTATTCTTCTACAGTTATGAAAAAAAAAATCCCAGTGTAAGAAATTCCAGGATCTGCATTTGTTATAATTTTTTTTTTTCCCTTTGGTGGGCAGAACTTTAAACTTTTGATAGTGGAATTTTTTTTTTTTCTTTTTAGTAGGAAAAAAATTTCAAGTTGAAGCTGAAAAAACATCTTGAGAAACATAAAAATAAATAAATGACCCATGAACGTCTACGGCAGAGAGTGTCTGTCAGTTCTATTAATTCACAGTGGTGGCCCCGGCAGAAACACGTTTTGTGCATCCAGCCCACAGATAAAAAGGAAGGGCAGAGGTCACAGCACGAGTTTATCGCGAATGGTTCTCATGGATTCCTGTTTTCCCTCAGGTTTTCTGGGTTCATTGTCTGAATGGCCTCTTCCACTCCGTTATTCTCTTTTGGTTCCCACTCAAAGCCCTTCAGTATGGTAAGTAGAAAGGGTCTGAATGCAAAGAGGTGCTGTCTCACCCTTTCGGCAAAGTAACTCATTGTCGATATGTGTTCTAAGTTATGGCGGCGTGCCCTGCCGTGGCGTTTTCCTTCATCGAAAACACTGTGCACCCAAAAGTTGTGCACACAGTCGCGATTTTTATTATTCCTGTAGAAGTCAAGTGATTTAATCTATGCAAAGCCCTTCTTTTCTACCCCTCATGCTTCCCAAACTTGCAAACTTCAGGCCTTCCCCGCCGCCTTTTTACAAGCCTATCCTGTGAAGATCGTAAGTGCTAATGTCTTATGTCATCTGTTTCTTGTACTATGAGGCTTATATAGAGCACTTTAAATTGATCCTGATCAGTTGGGCTGCATTTTCAGGTGAACTTGAGCTGACATTTTTAACACGTCTCCCCCTTCGTCTTGGAGTACGCCCTTTTTTTTCTCTGCTGGTTTCAAGGGAGTGATTTTATTCCATCAGTTTTGAAAGAGAGGATCATGGTGTACTTCCTCTGCCCATAAAAATGATGAAGTGGCCACTCTAGGGAGGAAGGATGTCTGTCAAGCCTAGCCTGGTGCTCGGAGTCCCAGGGCAGACCTCTTCCCTGGGGTGCTAAGGAAGTGCTGGCTCTTCAGTACTGTGCTCCCAGGCTGCAAGAATATAAATGTTGGCTCATTCTCCGCTCAAGTCGCTGTGAGTCCTTCCTAAGTACAGGCATCCATCTGTCCCCACCGTCTATGAACTTGTGGTTGTTCGTATAACACCACACTTGCTGTTCTTGCCCCTTTAACGTGGGTTTCCAGAATGACCTTGAAAAAACATAAACCAAACCAAGTATCGCAAGGCTTATCATACTTGTAACAAAATCCTCCACCTCCGGAGTCCTGTGTGTTCTTCCCCAGAGAGGCTGTGAAGAGAGAGGCTCCTCTCTCCGATCACCGCTGTGCCACTCCTGCGGCGCCCAGTCCCCTCGTCACCCTTATGTCCGCACACAGCTGGCCTAACCTGGTGTGATGTTTGGGCATTTCGGCATCATCCTTCTCCCCTAAGCCTCAGCATGCTGAGGAGTGAGTGCTTGCTGTGCTCAGGACAGTGCCTGCCTTCCCACAGGTACCAGTCAGCTGCGGCTGGGTTACTGTGGCTCACAGCATGAATGTGTAAGTGTTCCAGAGAAAGTGGTGGATTCCTGCCTAAGCCGAAGTTTTAATCTCCTTGGTTTATTACTCAGGAAACTGTAATGGTAAACACTTCCCAATTTCAAGATCATGGTGGAAAAGAGTTTGTTTTATTATTGGGGTATAATTAAGTTACTGAAGCATTTAGCATTTCAAAATACACCGTTCAGTGGTTTTTAGTATCTACATTGAACTATGCAGATGTCACCATCATATAATGCTATAATGTTTTAGCACCCCCAGAAAGAAACCCCACGTCTGTTAGCAATCACTCCCAGATTCTTTGTAGCCTCCTCATAGCCCTTCGAAACTACTAATTTTTCTATCTCTGTGAACTTGCCTATTGTGAACATGTCATATAAGTGGAATTATGTACATAAGCTTGGCTTTTCCAGGTTGTAGTACCGATCAGTACTTCATTCCCTTTTCTGGTTAAATAATATTCCACTGTATAGATATACCATTCTTTACCAATCAGCTGATGTACATTATATTGTTTCTGCTTTTTGAAGCGATCAAATACTGAAGTCCAGGGTACAATTCAAGATATCCTGACCTTAAGGAAATTCACCAAATAAAGTTAATTTTCAAAATGTAAAAATCAACATAAGAATTAAAAGCAAGATATTGCCAATCCATGAAACTACTATTTCAACATTCTAAACTAGAAAAGGGAAATTTAATGTCAAAAATAAGCCAAGCCAAACAGCATACAGTATACTTTAGACATGCCAGATCTCTGTGTTTTCCTGGGAAACAGTCCACATCAGCCGGCTTCAGCCCAGCCGTCCCCAGCAGCTGCTGCCTAGGGTAACCAAATCCAGACAAGTCTCAAGGGCCCTTGGCTTTTTCCTCCAAGAATGAGTTATAGGTAGCACAGCTTTGCGTTCCCAGTTTGATGATGGGGGCTCTGTAATTGTTTTGCCTTTTTCCCACTTTTGGATGAGTGCTAGGAGATTGGGAGACTTGTTTTGCTTTGAAGGGATGCAGGAACTAGAGTCCCTAAAAGCATACAACATAAAACGTAATAATCATTCTCAGGGGAACAGTTCCAAGAGTTGTCTGTAGATCTCTTATAAAATCCAAGAGCTTTGGGAAGCCTGTGAGGTCAAAATTTTGAGTGGTTATCAATTTTTGTAATAGTCAGTTTTTGTCTTTTTCAGTTATGATACAAACCCAGTGTGGGCTAAGACACCTGGTGCTTGGGTAAAAAAAATGGCGGTGAGGTAGTGCGCATCCTCGAACTCTCTGCTGCTGTATACCCAGTGTCACTTAAGGCTGCCCTTGAAGACACTGTAGACCACTGCTCTGATTAACCCTTGAACACTGGTGTGTCGAGATAAAGTTCTGAGAGACAGACTGGGCAGGCATAAAAACACATCTGTTACTGTCCCAGAGCTCAGTGACTTGCATCGTGGGAAAGGTTGTTCTCTTCATGAGTTGAGCCACTGGCTTCCACAGGATTACAGTCTTGCATGATGCCACGGGATCCATGGATTTTAATGTAACCAAGCACACAGAGTTCACTAGTGGAGTTTCAGATTCCATGCTGGCAACTAACCTTTAAAAAACAAAAACAAAACACAGACCTCTACCTCCTGGGAGGGGGGAAAAAGCAGCTTGCTGAGTTTTGATGTAGTATAAAAGAATTATTGGAAAAGATTACCAAAATAAACACAGACACACCCATCATAACTCCATGTATATCTCTACAAATCCATATTTCTCTGAAATATTGTAACCAAAGCAACATGTGAGAACCCAGCTGCATTCTGTTAAATTCTGGACATTAAGAAGATTAATGTAAAATAATGCCAATTTTCTCACTCATTTTTGTTTAGGAAAATAGCTATTTTTCATAAAATGTGTTTATATGACTTTGTACTGGGTTTATTACTGTTATTTTTAGATAAAATACAGATTTTTTTTAATGTTCTGTTTTAATTTCTAATTTGGTAAGTACTGATAGCTATAAAGCATGTATGCAGAAGCTCCTGAGGATATGCAATCATTTCTGAGTGAATCCAAAGACCAGGAATGAAAGCCAATAATTTAACAGAGCCAAGCCAAGTGTCTTTGCCTCGCCCCAGACAGCGCATGTAACTAGTGTGACCCTGAAAGCCATGCAAAGTGGGGAGCCTCATGCTGCCTTTCATGATGGAGCTGAGTTCCCCAGGAACTGAGTGTCAGTATTTTCAACCAGTAATAGCATCTCTTGGTTAGTTGCTATTCCTTCATCTACAGTTATTTTTTTTTTGTTACTCAATCGTGGAATAGCAAAGGACTTTAAATATACCCAGAAGTCCAGCCTCAAAGCATCATGTGCGTGGGATCAAGTTGGTGCTCCCTGAGTCCAAGCATGGTTTTTCACCCATCTCTCTTGGTTCCATGTTAACAGCTTTGTTGAGAGGGGTCCCGTGACTCTCACTGATGCATTGCCAACCTTCTGTCTCTGCGCTGAGACATCATTCTGTCCGTGCCCAGAACTTTAAGCTTTCCAAATGATTAAGAGTTCAACATTTTTGTGTACTTATTTATATTCATGTTGTGGAGTCTAAGAATTGGTTAGCACGTCAGATTTCTCGTTTAGTATTTAATTTGTGGCCCATCTGTAGTAACTTTGTGAAGAATAGCAGCCCGGTCTCAAAGATACACTTCATTGCTGACCCCACCGAGCGCCTCTAGGTTCTTCTTGTGTTCAAAATGACGAAGTTGCTTTCTTGTTTTTGGACCTTCCTTCGTTTTCTTCCTCACAAGCCTCTCTTCTTTTCTTGCAGGCACGGTATTTGGAAATGGGAAAACCTCAGATTACCTGCTTCTGGGAAACTTCGTTTATACTGTGAGTTCAGCCCCTTTGCGTGCTTTTATCTAAACCACTGCCTCTTACCTTTGTTCCTTTCCTCTCAGACTTAAATGTGTGTGTGTGGGGGGGGGGGGGTCTTCAGGGACATTTAGAGTTTCCTTCAAAAGTGAAATAAGGCATTTGGAGTGTTAAGAGCTTCCTACATAAGGTTTTGTTGGGTTTCTTTCGTGTATTTGGTTTTTGTTGTTGTTTGTTTTGTTTTGAGATAGGACATCACTGTGTAGCCCAGGCTGGCCTTTAGCTCAAAGTCCTCCTACCTCAGCCTCCCAAGTGCCAAGAATGATTGTCAGGCATGTGTACCACCGTACCTGCTCTTGTAAGTGTGATTTGGATTCACTGGCTTTAAAAGATTTCTGTTTCTTTGATTTTCAGTATTCCCTCTTTACTCTTACTAGCTAGCTGTTCCCCTGTTTTTTCTTCATTTTTAACTTTTTCCTCAAATTTATCTTACTGCCATTGCTGATATATATTATATTATATTATATTATATTTTATATTATATATATTTGGTTTCCAAAATGTTACCAACCGTCATTAAAGTATTCATGGGTGTGTAACCAGTGATTTCTTTAGAGGCTTATGCTAACTAACGTTAGAGTAAACTGAGGCTGGAGAAATGGCTCAATGGTTAAGAGCACTGACTGCTTCTGAGGACTTGGGTTCAGTTCCCAGCACCCACATGATGGCTCACAGCCATCTGTAACTCCAGTTCTGGGGGTTTTAGACTCTCTTCTGGCCTTGGCAGACACCAGGCACACAAGTGGTACACATACATACATGCAAGCAAATATTCAAACACATTTGATATGTTTTTAATGAGAGTGATCCACAGGCTTCTGTAACATTTTTTCCCACAGCTGCCAAAGATCCACCAAGTTCTTCCCACTGCCTCCAAGATGCCAGGAAGCACTCAGACCGTTTTTGATTTTTTTCTACTAGAACTCAAGAGGTCTCTGGAATGCTAATGCCCATGGTCACACAGTTGAATCCATTACACAGGCATTCCAACCTGAGTTCTGCATTCTGTAACCAGCCCTCTCTCTATTCCTTATGTGCCTCACTCACTCACTCACTCTTCAGCCTCTGTACGGAGAAAGTGTGGCCAACCAGCCATGGGTATGGCTGACTCTGGGATAATGGTGCTCAAATGTCATTGTGAGCTGGAGAGTATAACTCAGGCAGTTCAGGCCCCAGCACTGAAAACTAAAGTATACACATCTCAAGTGTTGGAATAACTGAATGATGAGAAGTTAAGTTCATGTGTGTGCTGACTTGTTTGAACTCTCAACTCCACACAATTTAGAAGAGAGTCTTCATGGGGAATTGTCTAGATCCAGCTGGCCTATGAGGCGGGAAGACCCTCCATTGAATATGAGTAGCAGCATTTCATGGTTTGGGTTTTGCATTATATAAAAATAGAGAATTCTAGCCGAGTACTAAGCAAGCGCACACACAGAGGTGTGCATTAATTCTATCTCTCTGCTTGACTGTGGATATGATGCGTGAAGATCCTGCCTTGATTTCCCTGTAATGATGACTGGAACCTGGAACCGGAAGCCAGGTCGAATCAAATGACCCTATATGGCTTTCTTTTGGGGTGTTTTGTCACAGCAACAGAAGTGATACTCAGGTAGCCAGAGGGGCTGAGGTTTGGGAAAATCTTGGATTTCTTTCCTGGTGTCTTCCCATTGAAGGGGTAAAAGAAAAGCACATCCATATTTGAGAAGATTGTATATATACTTAACCAGGTAGGTGGAAAAAAACCCACAGTTTATATTATGGCTGTCTCTTGGGGACACACTAACGTCTCAGGTCCCAAGAGAGTGCTTTTCTTTCATTTTATCACTTACTGAAAATTTTATGTAGCTTAAGCTAACTAATATTCACTAATACAAGTTTGATGTCTGCAGATATTAATCATGATTTACCACCAGTTATCCTGATGAGAAAATGCTACTGTAACCCTAGACCTTAACTTTTCAACCCTGCTCAAAAATGTCGAAGCATGTACTGTCCCCAAAACCTGAAAGCAGGAGTGGACACTATGGGCATTGGTAATCACCAGGATTAGGCAGAAAATACACTTTCAGTGATATGAATTAATCCAAGGCCCAGAGTTTCCTTGACTCACAAGGTTTCAGTTTTTTACATGTAGTTATAAATAGATCATAATGATGTGAGTGCTGGTCTAAGTGTTCCACATTCCGTGTTTTAATCAAAAACAACCTTGTGAGGAAGATGTGCTCCTTGGTTTTTCATCACTGCAGACAAATATCTGCACAAAATAACTGAAGAGAAAAGGTTTATTTGCTCACAGTGTCGAAGGTGTCAATCCATCATGGTGGGAAGATGGATGACTGATCTCGGTTGTCAACACACTTGGGAAGAGGAAATCTCAAGTGAGGAATGAATTGCCTCCATCAAATTGGTCTGTGGACATGCTGTGGGGCATTCTCTTGAATGCTAATTGATGTGGGAGGTGCCATCTCTGGACACATGGGCTTGGGCTGCATAAGACAGGTAGCTGAATGTGAGCCTAAGAGAAGTCTCTCTGGTCTCTGCTTCAGTTCCTGCCTACAGGTTCTTGACGTGAGTTCACTCCATGATAGACTGTAACCTGGAAGATGAAATAAACCCTTTCCTCCCCAGGCTGTCATTTGTCAGGCTGTTTATCACAGCAACAGAAAACAAACTAGAGTGGAAATTGGTACCAGAAGTGGGGTCTTGCTCTCACGGGCCTTACCATGTTGGTTGTGGGGAGCATTGTAGAGCCTCAGGCTGGAAATGGCCTTGAGTGCTCAGAGCTTAATCGGCTACTCTGTGAGAGCTTGAAAGAGAAAACAACAGACACTGGAGCCCGACTTCGGAAGTTACAGAGAGAGGTTTGAGAGTCCCTCAAAGACTCTTGGGGCCACTAGTATAATATTTTGAATTTCAGAGCTGCAGGTTCTGGTCAGCTGAGGCTGAAGAATCAGCTGTGATTAGCAAGAGGACCAGCCGCACAGAAGCAAAATCTTTGCTTCGCTAGGACAATCCAAAGATTAATGCTGGTCAGCAGGGGCTGGAAAACTGCTGCAGTGATTAATAAGACACCAACATCATTGGGGTGAAATCTTTTGGGGAATGTTTCTTCAAGGCCAGTGCACCGTGTGGGACCAGTGCTGCACATCAACTGGCTGGAAAACTCCACAAATAGCATGTGAGGGTCTCCCATGTGGTTCTGGTTTTGAAGGCCTGGCGGGTCATGAAGAGCAGCCAAGGCTAGAGTCTCCCTGAAGAGAGGCCAGCAGAAGCCAGTGTTCAAGACACAGCCTCAGTTACAGTGGAGACCCCAGGATTGAAGGGGTCACGGGGAGAAACTGAGGCGGAGCACAGAGAAAGGCCATTAAAGTATAGCTTCAGTTTCAGTCAAAAACCCAGGATATTGGAGACGCCAGGACTCTCACTGTGACAGCCGCAAAGCAGTCAGAGAGAGAGAGGAGAGAGAGAGAGAGAGAGAGAGAGAGAGAGAGAGAGAGAGAGAGAGAGAGAGAGAATGCACTGACAAGCTTCCTCCCTTTCTGCCCTTTTCTGCATCGGGCCCTCACCTTACAGGATGGCACTTCCCACTTCCAGAGTGAGTTTTCCTTTAGACAGTGCTTTCTGGAAATGCCCTCACAGACAACCCCAGTGTGGACTACTAGTCTCCCATGTGCTTCTCAGTCCACTCATGTTGCTGATCAAGATTAGTCTTACAGGAGGTACACCTTAACAGCTCCAGTTTCAGGATGAAGGAGCTGAACATACTGATGAGTGATCTTATCCCATTCATTAACCAAAGCGGCTTGTAATCTGAAGCCAAGGTGGGTGTATGGAACCACTGCAGTGTTCCTATGGGAGACCCAGAGCTGTGGTGATATTTTATCTGTGTGCCCTAATTAAGTTTATCAGAGGATCAGAGGAAAAAGCCCTGCCACTATCGTAAACATAGAGGTCAGGTAATGGTAGCACATGCCTTTAATCCCATCACTTGGGAGGTAGGGCTGCGGTCTGGATCTCTGTGAGTTCAAGGCCACACTGGGAACAGAGCCAGGCTTGGTGGTACACACCTTTCATCCCAGCACTAACCATAAAGGTTTGGAGGTCTGTACAGACAGGCAGGAAGTGACAGAGCTGGGCAGGAAGAAGAAGTGATGTAGCTAGGCGGAAAGAGGAAATGAGTTGGCAGAACAGAAAGGCATATAGGCGTGGGTATACGGGAAGTAGGTCTTTTTGGCTGAGGATCTCCAAGTGGTCAGAATGTGGCTGGCTTCTTTCTGCTTTTCTGATCTCTTGGTTTTAACCCCAATATCTGGCTCCGGGTTTTTCTTTTTATTAATAAGACCGTTTGGCACTTCGTCTTACACAGAGTAGTCAAGGTAGCTTTTGTTTCCTCATTTCAGAATTACCCGTTGTCTTAATCAGGGTTTCTACTGCTGTGATGAAACACCGTGACCTAAAGCAACTTGGGGAAGAGAGGGTTTATTTCACTTACTCATATATATCACTGTTCATCAAAGGAAGTCAAGGCAGGAACTCAAACAGGGCAGGAGCCTGGAGGCAGGAGCTGATGCAGAGGCCATGGAAGAGTGCTGCTTACTGGCTTGCTCCCCAAGGCTTGCTCAGCCTGCTTTGTTATAGAACCCAGGACCACCAGCCCAGAGGTAGTCCCACCCACAATAGACTGAGCCTTTCCACATCAATCACTTATTAAGAAAATGCCCTACAGGCTTCCCTACAGCCTGATTGTATGGAGACATTTTGTCAATTGAGGCTCCCTCCTCTCAGATGACTTCAGCTTGTGTCAAGTTGACCTAACACTAGCCAGGACACCCACTTAATCACCACAAACGGTATGTGTTTCAAGAAGTGGCTGACTCTCATCTCCTACATAAAGTTCCAGAGCAAAGACTTAGATTCCTAAACATGTAGTTGTTAAACTTCTATAATTTTTATCTTTAAAAATCCAAGAAGTGAGCTTGTAGTGAAAAAGATTCCGTTAAAGGAAGCTTGAAACTCCAAATTCACATTAAGCACGTGCTATTCATGAATTGTACAGAGTAGAGATAGCGGGGCCCTGGATAGCCCTCCTTGAGGGACCCTGAGGGTGTGAGTGTGAGCAGAGGCAGGAGAGGGCAGCAGGAGCCATGCCGTTGGCCGCTGTTACGGCGTCCTAGTGAGTGCCAGTCACCTGCTCCATGAGTTTGATGAGCACACGGCTGGTCTAATTCAGACCTGTTTGTTCTTTGGAAGGTCTCTCTGTCACTTGATAGCTCATGATACCCATGACACCATATTACGAGACAAAGTAACACTTTCCCTTTCTGTTTTCAGTTTGTGGTGATCACTGTGTGTTTGAAAGCGGGACTGGAAACCTCCTATTGGACCTGGGTAAGGAAATCTCTAATCACAGGCCTCTCTATTACAAAGCCTGCAGTTAGTGACTGGGGAACCTTGGGTATGGGAGGAGGGGAACTGGGGATTATGGGTTGAAAACACTGAGTTAAATGAGTTTATTACTGAGACCGCTCAAGCCTTGAACTCAGTATTGCACACTGTGACCACCTCCCAGAGATGGAGACTTTTGGGTTCAGCGATGTCACAGGGCTGGTGTTCCATAGGAAACCTGTTAGATAATAATTCTGAAGAACAATGAAACTAGTGAGATGTAGCAAGCTTTTTTTTATCAGAGTAACCTTGGATCGCCAGCCCCCAAATAAGGAAACAGAGACTTATTATTAATTATGAAAGCTTGGCCTTTAACGTAGGCTTGTTTACAATTACCTCTTATAACTTAATTAACCCATATTTTTTAAATCTACATTCTGACACATGGCTCGGTTACCTCTTAGTATGACCCTTTCTACTTGTTCCGAGGCTGCTGGTGAATCCTGCCTAGATTCCTCCTCCTCTGCCTCTTTCTCCCTGGAAATCCCACCTATCCTCTCCTGCCTAGCTGTTGACGGCCATTCCACTCTTTATTAAACCATTCGGAAGACACCTTGGCAAAGACACATCTTCACAGTGTACAAAAGTATTATCCCACAACAGTGAGAGATCTGTCCTCAGAAACTTACACATGCCCAGTCTGTAGAAAACACACTCCACTTCCAACACATTAGTGTTGCAGGCTGTCCACTTCCAGGTAAAGAGGCTCACTAAAGAAGACAGACTTATAGTTGGATGCTCAAGGGGGGAATTGGAATGAGAAATGTGGATCTGACGCCCTGTGACCTCTATATAATTTTCTCTCATGTGTCTAACATCTTTGAGAAAGAGCATGCAGGGCAAAGATAAAGAAGAGTGGAAAATAGCCATGGATAAAAAATGTCAGCGTAGGAAACAGTGAAGGAGTTTACAGAAAGAGTGCATACAATTATAGCACAGTTCCAGAAAGTGGGGTTTTTCTGAATTCAGTACAGACGAGGAGAGAACCGTGACTGTTTGAGTAACGTTCGTGGCTTGACTGGTTGGGAGTGTCTTGACACAGCTCTCCTTCCACAGTTCAGCCACATTGCCATCTGGGGCAGCATCGCGCTCTGGGTGGTGTTCTTTGGAATCTACTCATCTCTGTGGCCTGCCGTTCCCATGGCTCCTGATATGTCTGGAGAGGTAATGTATGCTAATGACTCATGACCCAGCAGAACCTTAGAAGCAGGTATCCACTAATGGGCCTTCATCCTCCTCAGCACGACTTTCCATTTTGTGGGTCTCTATTCAGCTGCCTTTGACCACCCTCAAATGCCACAGGTGGGAGAGATAAATCTCCAACCGGTATTTTAAACTTCAGCGTTTAACTTAAATCTGACTTAGCCTTTCATAAACATAACTGGAACGATAAAATATGGTTGTAGGGAACTTGAGTCTTGTCATGAATACCCATATCATCTAGAAGATGCCATTTTAAGAATTAGACCATAAATCCACAAGCGCGTTTAGGATAAGAGGCTCAGGGAAGTGGTACGGCACCTTCTTTGGGACAATCTGTCATTTCTTCTGTTGTCTCTTATTCCAAAAAGAAGTCAGCCGTCCCTAGATTAAATGCACTTTTCAAGTTGTCTTAATGACATTAGTTTGACTCTCGTTTTGAAGGAATTGAGGCACGTGACACCTCAGCCTTATCATACTCCATTTTCAATTCTGTCTTTCAGTTTCTTGTTACACTGGGAGGAATTGAGTTATTAGGTGTTCATAGGGGAGTGTCAAAAGATCCCTTCCCTTCAGAAGAGGGTCCCGCAGTAGGAGGGTTTATGATTTCAATTGCAGGAAATTTGACATAAAATGTATAAAAGAAAATGTGGAAAACATTTCGGGATTTCCTGTGACCTCACAGTAACTTGCAAATCAAGGTAACGTGAGCCCTGTTGTGGGCTGTTGTTTGGCCACAGTCACGGGAAGCCTCTCCAGCGGCTTGCACGTTTTCCCTGCCCGTAAGTCTGCTTGAGTACCCTTCACTTTTGACAGTCTGGTTTATAGATCATTTTCATGAAATTTGATCTGACAGCACCCTGCTTTTTATAAATTAACAGAACACAGACACTTTTTCCAAAAAAAAAAAAAAAAAATGTGGTTAAATTTATTAGAGAGAGGCATTATATACTATTACAGGAAGACCAGATGCATCGACAAGCCCACTCGTCTCTCCGTCACACGTGAAGGCATCTTTTGAAACATACACACTGTGAAGCCTAGAAAATTTGCAGAATGTGTTTTAAGGAGAGCAGAGAGAAAGCTGTAAATGCACCTCCTCTTTGCCTTGGTTTCTAAGTCTTTTTTTTCCCGAGGAGCAAAATGTTCCATGCATGTGACAACAAGCGTCTCCAATCTCTGGTGATGCCGTGTGGGAACCCCAGTTCTGCTGTATCCCTGTATTACCATGTCTGCCTGAGCCCGCTTTTCCCCAAGGTCAATTCTAACGGAGCCTCTTATGCTGCACATTCAGTCCGCTTCATTTACCTTATTTCTCCGTGTTTATTTTATCTTCAAAGTAAGTACCACAGAAGATTTTGAGACCCCCGATCATTTAAGTAACTCTGCCTAGTGGGTCTGATGACAAGAACTGAGTTCCTGACCACCTACTTCTAGGACAAGTGTAAAGTATGGTTGGCTCCTAGCCAACCAAATATAATTCAGCCCCTGCCTGTAGAATTCCTGGTATTACCCAAACACAGAACTTAATATTGTCTCTTGAGATGCACGGCAGAGCTGTGTTTAATTCAAAGTGAAATGGGTGTCAGTACTCCATCATGTTTTTGTTTCCTCCATGCGTGGTGGGAACTGGTAACAGGAGTTCTGTTTCTTCCTACTTCATGACTACCACAACTTTGAGTCAAGTATTTACATAGCTGCAGCTTTGTTGAGAGTAGAAGGACTGAATTAGCTCAGCTGCCGGCTGTACCAGCTTGTCCAAAACATGTCGGCTTCGCCTATCCAAAGGAAAAGCTCGATCCTTCAACCTTCTGCCGCACTTTGGTGCTCGGCACAGATTTTGATGTGTGTGTACACGAGTGTCTGTGTGTTCGAATGAACCTCCTTTCCAGCTAAGGGTTTGACAGAAATGTCACTCACGTTGTCAAACATAGGTGGTGTCCTTCTGTTTCTTGAGCAGCAGGGTAACAGGAACCCCTGTTTGTAACATTTCCTAATAAGCACAGTCACTGGTTCTATTAAACCTCAAATCACTTCAGAAAGAAGTGATTTTTCTTGTGTGTAAAATTTTACAAATCCTAAAATTCTGTATTTTGATCAAGACTACAGACTATATATATATATATATATATATATATATATATATATATGAAAATGATATATATATATATATATATATATAACGTTTTCATGCTTGTGCCAATGTTTTCTATCTATTATAAAGCTGTGCAGAGTTGGCTGGTCATCTTATGGTGTATTTATTCATCTAACATTTGTAACAAAATCATAGCAGCATATAAAGGGCAGTACACTATTGTAGGTAGCAGCAGTCAACACTGGCTGGCTTGACTCGTGCTAGATAATAATACACATAGTAAAACACCACCCAGAGCAATGCCCAGAATGTATTGATAGTTCACCTGACACAGTGTGTGTTAACTTCCCGTCACCACCAATAGCAAGGTCATCGGTGTCTGATACAGAGACTCTACATGCCCTACCATCCTGTCGTTCCCTGTCTCAACAGTACTTCCTTCCAAGACTAAATTTTGTATGCAGGTGTTAGGGTTTCTGTTAGTTAGGGTTTCTGTTGCCATGAAGAGACAACATGAACATGGAAAACATTTATTTGGGTAGCATACAGTTTTAGAGGTTTAGTCTATCATCATGGCAGGGCATGGCGCCACCGTACAGGCAGACATGGTGCTGGAGAAGTAGTTGAACAGGCAACAGGAAGTGGTCTGTCTTCCTGGGCATGGCTTGAGCATATATGAGACCTCAAAGCCCACCCACACACTGACACACTTCCTCCAACAAAGCCACACCTCCCATTAGTGTCACTCCCTTTGGGGGCCATTTTCCTTCGAACCACCACAGTGAGTGTGGTTTTGGTTGACGAAAAGTTGAATGTAAGTAGTCTCTAAGGTGACAGAACAGAAAATTGTATGGGCAGGCTTTGGAAGCTGAGGCACTCTGCGGCCTTAAAAGGACAGTGGCTGAAAAGAAGCGCTACTCCCAAAGGTAGCCAAGATCTGGGAAACACCATGGCACCAGTCACCAGTCACCAGTGCTGTTGAACATGAATTCCCCCTAAGGTACTTCTCCAGGGACTGTGTGCATAGGCGGTCGGTCTGACAAACATCGACTGGGATTCCTCTGTGTCAGCCACTGTTCTAGGCACTGGATTCAGGAAGGACAGAAACCAGGCCCTCCTGCAGCTGTCTTCTCCAGTAAGAGGAGACTAGACAATAGATAAATAAGTGAAATGTACATGGGTAGAGAGAAGTGCAGGAGGCAGGGGTACCATGTGCCAGGTTTCCCACAGAACCCTGGGCTTTTGTTCATGGTCAGATGAAAAAAACTATCAGAGAAGTCTGCAGGTCTCCTGGTCTGACTGGAGCTTTGCACAGGGCTCTGACTATCATGAACCTACACGGGGTTATTGCAGGGAACCAGGTGAGCAATAGTGGTCTCTTGGACCAGGAGGGCAGCAGTACAGAGAAGAGGTGAGATGCGGAGAGCTTGAAGCTCTAAGTGGTGGGATTTGCAGGTAGGTGGAATATTGACTGGGAAAGAGAGCTTCAAGGCTGGTTCTACTGTTCGCTGTCAATAAAATAAGAGCACGTTAGACGTTGACTCCCTGCTTCCCATCACAAACTTGTTTTAGTAGCCGATTTGAAGATGGATTAACAGGAGTTCAATCTGACCTCCCGTAGGAAGTGGTAAAGAGCAGGCTTACAGCAATGCTACTTCTCTGGTCCTAGATGCTTGGGTAGGACACCGTGAGTCTGCAAGGATGCTCCTTCCTGATGGGTGTCTCATGGATTTTCATAGGCGAGGGAACCTGTTGTCTGGTGTCCTATAGCGCCGCTTTGCCCAGGCACTGATGCCGCAAAGGCTCCTTTACAGAGTCATGGCAATGAGTCCAAATGCTGCCGCCATCTTTGTTTCTGTGTCTCATCCACTTATACGGGCCAGGGTTGTCCCAGGGCCCTGTGGTCAACATTAAATGAGCGCTAATTTAAACTTCTGCTGTGTGTACTGCAAACGGAAGAAAAACAGTAGGGTAGAAGTCGCAGAGAGGTAGATTTCAGCTCAGATAACTCTCTTTCCATTTGAGGTGGAGAGAGCAGGATGCTGGTCTTGCCAACATCTTGCTCGGGTGGTGGTGACCAGTTCAGTCACTAGCAACACTGAAGCGGCAACTTATCCATCCCACACCTCCATGATGCCTTCTAGCACACACACACACACACACACACACACACACACACACACACACACACACACACACACTATGGCTTCTATGGCCTCTCAAGTGGAACAAGTTGAAAGGGCTCAGATTCTTGCTCCAGCTCACAGGTCTCAGGGTGTGAGTTATATAAGTCAGGTGACTTACAGATACAGGGCCATGGTTCCAAATGCAGCCCCGTAGGCACTCACATGTGGTTCTGGATTTTGTAGTCAGCTCCACCTGTGGTTTTGGTTCTTTACAGCCCCATCAGAGGACACAGCTGTTTTTCACAGCCTGTGGAAGGGAAACCCCTTGCTCACTGAGAGTGGAAGGAAAGAGCGCCAATACTTATTATGTGCCCAGAGTGTTCTCCAGGCAGCTCATTTCCTGGGAGGCACGACTTGTGTTAGTTAGCTCCATGTTGTCGTAAGCTGAGAAATAGCCAATGACTGGCTAGTGACCCAGAAAATGCAACCCCAGATCTTTCGCGTCAAATCCCACTGGTTTCTTCTGAGGTGCTGAGGAATTCTGTATCTTCTCTTTGGTGCCCATAGCAGCTCTTGCTTTTCACCTTGTAGCCTTCTTCCTGCATTTGTTTGTCCCGTTACTTCACGGCTTGCCTAGAACCCTCATCAGCTGACTTAGTCAACCAAGTATGAAACTCTTCCGATCTCTTTAAAAGCTCCCCGAGTTCTAACCACGCAGTTTCAGCACCCCTTCCCTTCACCTTCGACGTGCCAGGGGAGATGGCTCAGCCAGAAAGGACTTGCCAGTTGCACGTAAGCACCTGAGTTCATTCCCAGGACCCAAGGATTTTTGCTTGGTTGGTTGGTTGGTTGATTGGTTGGTTGGTCTTTTAAAAGCCAATGGTGTAATGTAATCCTATGCTTGTAAACCCAGCACTGGAAACGGAAAAAGAAAAAAAAACAAAAAACACGCAGATCACTGGGGCTCATTGACCAGTCAGCCTAACTTACTTAAATGAGCTCCAGGCCAAAGAGAGATCCTGTCTCAAAGAATCAAGGTGGACAACACCCAAAGAATAACACTGGAGGCTATTCTCTGCTCTCTCACGTATACATACATAGACACATATACATAAATACACACACACACACGCACACGCACACGCACATGCACATGAGAAATCCTGCCTTCATATCCTAGCCTTTGACCTATTTTTAACAACAAAATTAGCTATTAATAATACCCATCTCGGTTTTTGAGAGGAAAAAAACTGTGAAATGTCATGTCATATAGTAAGAGAATGCATGCTTGTCAGTGTTCTACTGGGGCCCCATAGACTGACTGAGACACTCTTAGAAACCTTTATTGATGTTCACTCACTAAGGAACCACAGCAGCAGTTTGAAAGGGGCCTGGAATACACTTCACAGTCAGAGGGGTCCAGTCGTCTCCTCGAGGTTCTGAACATCTGAGCTGCACTTGGAACCCAGCCTCCTCCTGTCCCCATAGCCACCATGCCCTCAAATATCTGTCCCGTTCACATTTTTTCACGCAGCTTTTCTCCCGGCCTTATCAACTGTTAGAAGCTTAACCCTCACTTAGTACCAGTGTCATAGATCAAAGCAGTTTTGTTTATTTCTGTGTGCTTGGTCAAGTGGCCAATGGTGTCTGCATGGAGCGTTTCGATCACCTGCGGTCCTCAGCTGCCTTTGCCACTGTTTGGAGGGTTGTTTAAAGCAGACCCATAGCTCCTTTTCCTGTGGCCTTGCAGAAGAATCATCTGTACATCAGAGCATTGCTCGTCCTTCGCTGACCCCTCATTGGTGGTTCCTAGGTGGTGGATAGGGTGTTCCCATGTGAAAACATCCCTTCAGCATTTTACACTGTGTCTCCAACACAGTCCTTTGCATCCCTGCCCACAATGGTGACCAAATGATAATGGTTAACTAGGAACTCAGTGCCCACAATTACTAAAATACTATTTTTAAAAAGAACGATGCTATTAGTGGGAGAAAGTGGGTTCTATGAAGTTAGACAATTGCAGGGAAATATTTAAAAATAAAGAGAAAACAGAGCGGCAAGCTTGGCTGCAGCTTTAAATATGTTACCGGTTTCCTCGCCTCTCACGAATATGGTTGTGATTTAAGAGGGTGACTTTTTTTTCTTCAGACCTGACTTGTGTTTTTTTTCACACCAGGACAACAGTTTATGGGGTAAGGTGGGCCCTGGGGAAAGCGCTGTGTCATATAAACATAGACCAGCCTGCTTTTCAGACTTGTCTAGATGACGGCACTGGGTATTTTTTGGAATTTCCAGAAGAAAATGTTTTAGTCAAAATGATTAGTAAACCAGATTTAAAAAAAAAAAAAAAAGGAAAGTAGCTATATCAAACTCTATCAAGGGTCATTTCACGTCGGGATTAATACCAAAGGCTAGGCTGCAAAAAAGAAAAAGAAAGAAAGAAAAGAAAAAAGGAAAACTTTTAAATTTATTATGGCTTTGCAGACACACACTGTAAAGTGCCCCCACCCCCCACGCCATCTGTTTCTGCTCTCCCTGGCCTCGGGGACCTATAAAACTACTGAAGGAAATTGAAGTTCAGGAAAGAGCATGTGTTTTACAGAATCTCAGATCTCTTGATTGAGGTTGGTAAAGTCCGTCTGAAAAACAGTAAAAAATTTTGTTGAGCGCTTTGGTGTCAACCCCTAGGAAAGACGTCCGTGAACTGCAACACTGATAAGATTTTCCTAAACTGCGCTGTTGCCTATTTCCAACATCATAAATCATACTTCATATGAGGAATTTCCGGGTTAAACTAGTCCTTATCCATCTATCAGCTCTTAATTACCAGACAGCAATATAATAACTTATTGGTTGTAAGGCTAGGGCTCCTGAGGTGGAGCAGGGGTTTTTTTAAATCTGAGATTACTGTGTTAAGCCAAGTAGCCTAGAGGGAACCACTAGCCTAAACTCCATCAGTGAGCCAAGGACAATTGCCAACCCATCCAGTAAAACATGCCATTGATCACAGTCCCCATGCCCTTGACAGTAAGTAAGACAACTGGTGGGTTGCCACTTCCAAGCCCTTCTTGTTCAAAGAAGCGTGTCTAGATATGCTAAAGCAGAAGAAGAAATGTAGACACACCCAGCAGCGTTCTGATTCAGGACCTCAGCGCACACTTTGAAGTAGACACACTTTCCTTAGAGCCATGAAGAGATGTGACGTTGCTTTTTGTAACCACAGCATCTTTTCTTCCCATGCAGAGCAAGCGTCTAACTTAGTCCAGGCTCTGTCTTAGGAAGCAGAGAAAAGAACTGGTCCTTGTCCATAGGTGGTCTCCTTGCTGATGATGCAGAAGTGACATCATAGCTGTGAGCCAGATGTGGTCTGCCCAGTTACCTGAGAAAGGGCAGAGAGTACAGCATGTGATAGAGCTTTAGATACTCTTTAGAGCAGTTTCTCTGCATTCTTTTCTTACATAAGTGGTGGTGGCAGGGCGGGTGGTTCTTAATGTGTTACTTCTCTAAGTGATGAGTTGGTGGCAGTCATTTTATAAAGTAGAAGAAAATGAGAAGAAAAGAGTAACGGAACAGGATAGAATGGCTGCTCAAGAAGTGTTATTTGAAGCTGGGGCAGTTAGAATGAAACTGAGATGCTTGTTGTATGAAAAGGAGTATCTCAAGATCCAGGAAGAGCAGGTGTCTGTGTTCTAAGGCTGTGGTGGTTTGAAAGAAAATGCCCCCCTCAAAGGAATGGCACTATTAGGAGGTGTGGCCTTGTTGGAGGAAGTGTGTCACTGTGGGGGCGGGCTTTGTGGTCTCCTGTGCTCAAGATACCACTGAGTGTGTCAGCCCACTTCCTGTTGCCTGTGGGTCAAGATGTAAGAACTCTCGGATCCTTCTCTAATATCCTGTCTACCTGCGCGCTGCGTTGCTTCCCACCACGACGATAATGGACTAAACCTCTGAACTGTGAGAGAGCCACCACGATTTAATGTTTTCCTTTGTAAGAGCTGCCGTGGTCCTGGTGTCTCTTCACAGCAATAGAAACCCTAACTAAGACAAAGGCCTTTCTGTTTAGGTAGTAAGAATACTGAACATTGAGATAATGCACCCTTCCTTACACAATTTACCCGGTAACAGCATAATAACGCTTTCAATATGTGTTTATCATAATAAAAATATTTCGTTACTAACTTCATCCTCATTCTATGTTGTTTTTACATTTTTAAAATAGCACAATAAGGAAAACCAAAATAAAACAGCAACCCTGTTCCTAATTACTTTCACTGCTCTGGGGACTGTGGCTCTAGAAAATGGCATTTCAGAGTCCCACAGTTCCTAGCCTTCGCTGTGCCACTTAGGAAGCCTGCTGTTTCATGGCACTTTTAGTATGCGGAGCTGGATCGCCAGGCTTTACTGTTTGGGTAAAATTAACTCCTGATTGATCCAGTGCCAGCTAGTGCCTCCTTTTTCCTCTGAACATCTTCCTTGCTGATTTATTTTCACATCATCTACTCTGTGAGACATTGGAGGCTTGAGAGTTTCTTGCACAGCACTCTAGCTTCCACACTGGGGATCTTAAGTGCTCTCCGGCCCCTCCCCACCTCTGGAATTCTCCACAGAAGAGAAGTAGAAGTGCTGTGTGCTGGTGTCTACTCACATACTTTCTAAGATCTTTGTTTGTTTGTTTGTGGTTACCCTAGCAGCAAAGGAATTGTTTGTTTGTTTGTTTGTTTTGTTGATTGGTTGGTTGGTTTTTGTTTTGTGGGTTTGTTTGTTTGTCTTGTTTTTGTCTCTGAGTCATCCAGAGCTGCTGGACATAATTGCAAACATATTTGGAATTTATCCAAAACACCCTTCTCCTTATTGTCTGGATGTTCTACCCTGTCTATTTTTATGGAGAACATAATAACTCATCTTCCACAAGAGCCCAGTTCAGCTTAACTCTGCCAGAATTTATGGAGTGCCTGTGTGCCAGGCTCTACAATGGCTATTGGTAGATCCAGAGTTCACAACAGGTGTGTTCCAGTGTGTGACAGAGAATCCCCATGCAAGCTGCTAACAGTATGGGCAGAGGAGGGGAGCCCGTGACCCTATTGCTGCAGAAGGTTGCTGAGCCCTACTGTTACCTTCAGTGTCCAGAGGATCCCCAGGACATGGGGACAAGGAAAACACCTCTGAAAACATGGGGCTTGGTCTTGTTAAGGCACAGAGACCAGGAGAAGCTCGAACTGGCAGTTATGGGTAAACCAGACCACAGATAGTTACTTGAATGTCATTAGCACCATTTCTTTAAACCACAATAAGTGGCTTTGCCAATGGGTTACACAGTATTCCAGAGAGTACCAGAGGTCACCGAAAACAGATTTGGGTCAGAGAAAGAAAGCGAGAAATAAATGTTGGTAGTCCCTAAGTCACGGAAAACCTGTTTTATCTATCCTGTAATATAGCTGCAGATTTGTGAGCATTCATTTCAGCTGAAATAAAGAGGCTTCAGAAGATATTTCTTGGTGATAGGTGCCAGAGCATAGAGCTGGCATTCTTTCCTGTCTTTAGATTCTCTCAGAAGGATGCTCTCAGCCAGACTTCCCAAATCAGCAGCCACTGGAACATCTCAGTGACGTCCACATCTCTAAATGGAAGTTCACGAGAGCTTGGCATTCATTTTTTTGTTAAAGTGCAAGGTGGCACACTCTCCAGTGAGTGCCATCCTCTGAGACTCATGAACCACCCTGGTGCCTTGCATGCTGTCACATAAAGGTCCCTTTGAGGATCTTCGGGTTCAGAGCACAACTCCTCGATGTCTGACAGCTGTTGATTGTGGAGGGCTGATAGGAGCTTCCCAGCATCTGAGGCAGACAATGCTAGAAAAGGTCAGGTTAGCGTTCTGTGAATACAGAATTTATGTTTTGCTATAAAAAAAAAATATGGATGTTAAGTCGTATATCTCAGCCTCCAAGGTAGCAAAGGATATTTTTGTGTCTCCATTTTGATGAACCAGATCTTTCCAGCCACTGAGGCTGAGGGACTGAGACTAGGATCTGCAGCAGAAAAGCCCCTGTGGGGGACTGAGGTTGGGTGGGATGGGGTTGAAATTGGACTATGGCCACACACAGTATATGTTTTCCAAAGAAATGGACAAGTGCTGCTGAAGGCGGAAAAGGGAGAAGCCACATGGAGGGAAGAGCCAACAAGTCGCATATGAGAAGAAATAAGAAATACCTGCCATCTGAAGCCAGCCAAGGAAATAGTTTGGGGGTTTTGTTGTTGTTTTGATGATTATTTCATGAAGATAATCAGCAGGTGCATGGGGAGGAAGAGAGGAAAAGTAAACTCACAGCATACAACCTAAAAGGAGAGATGGGAGCTGAGGGTTTGAGTTTTCCCCTCACAGTTCAAACCCCTCTGGGTGTAGAAAGCCTAGCTTAGCCACAAAGCACAGTTAACGTCTCGGGTCTGAATCAGCTGTTTTAGAACCAAACTCTAAGAACAAAATAGGCTTTCTGAGAGAGTTTTCTCCAACATGTCCCCTCCCTGCAAAAAGCCCTAAATCTTCAAAATACGAGAAAAAAAAAATGCAAGACTCCACTCACCACACCAACAAGGAGTGTGTCTGTGTATGTGTGAGTGTGTGTATGTGTCTATGTGTATATGTAAATGTGTCTATGTATATGAGTGTGTGTGTTTTTAAAGTCACAAGTTAGGGGCTGGAGAAAGCAACACTAGTTCCTCTTCTAGAGAACCTGGGCTTGATTCCCAGCACCCATGTGATGGATCACAGACATCTGTAACTACAGCTTCAGGAGATCTGATGCCCTCTTCTGGCCTCTGTAGGCACCTGCACACACACATAGCATATGCTCAAAAAGACACACACACACACATAAATAAAAATAATAAAAAATAAACCTATTTTTTAAAGAAAAAATACTTCTTTTCTGAAATGACAGTCTAGCATAAGAAAGCAACCCTCAGTGTGGAAAAGAACAAACCAAAGAGACCTGACCAAAGTAAGGAAGCAATTATTATTTTCATCTTGAGTGCTTTTTATAACAGAGAAAATTGATGGTGTGTTGCCTTTAAAAAAATAAAATTTTTAGTAAAAATGTCTTAAGAACTTAAGTAGCTTAAAAGCATTAAAAAAATGGATGAGGGGTGGGACAAGCGGGAGCCCACAGACACCACTAATATTATCCCCACTGATTTGCAGCCTGTAATCTTTACACTGGGCTGTAAATAGTTTATCATTTCACAGATTCGATGGGAAAGCACTACTCTAGTTACTGTGGGAATACAGCTTTGAAAAGAAAGGGTTTGCCCTGAAGCTTATTATCTGGGAGGGGTGGGGGGAGACATAAATAAGTAAGTAAGTAAGTAATCGTAATATATGATGATGATGGAGCAAGTTACAGGGGTCTCTGTGACCCACCCCGGCCAGCAGAGTAACAATTCCCAGAGAAACGAAAGGCAGTTCAGTTCAACATGATGAAGTAGCCTGTGTTGGTTCAAATGTCTCGAGTCTATAGTATAATAAACTACCCTGAGTAGTTTATTATAGACATACTTAAGCACAGCACAATTTGGTAAAAACTTTCCTGGTGATAATTAACCCAATCCTCTGTACACAATAAAGCACAAAATAAGCTAAATAAATATGGGACGTGACTACATCAAAACTCTTTTTCAAGTGCATGTGACCTTTTCCATTAAGATGGGTTCTAAGACTGACCGAGAAAAACAAGCTTATGATAAGGGTCTGGGGGAGGGTCCAGTGTGGTCTCAGTCACAGATAGCACAAAGGTCACCAGACTATTAACCACATCAGCTCCCAGCCTTCCAGGTGGATAACAGGTTATGCATCCCTTCCTTTGTAGGAACGATCTGATGTGGTTAATATTCCAGGTTCCCTAGTGTTTATCTGTGAGCACAGGAACCTCCGTGCCTTCTACAGTAAGTGTAAGAGTGTGTGTGTGTGTGTGTGTGTGTGTGTGTGTGTGTGTGTGTGGTTTAAATGAAGTTATGCCACTTGGGCTGATGATGCTCATCCCAGGAACCATATATCATGTAACAAAACCCCCAGTGTTAATACATGAGAGACCCCATTTTAAGTTATTGGTCAAGGGAGTCCAAGAGGCTACCAAAATTATAGACTATTGTTGTTGCCCTTGGTTTCCTCCCAGAGTTAAGTCCTTATTGCTGAAGAGACCATGAACTTCGGATGCAGGAGGATCCAAACTGGATCTGACCTGGAAGCCTTCTCCCTGAGGACCACCTTTCTTAATACCAGAAGGTACTCTATGAGCTGCCAAAGCAGCCAGTATCCTACCTGGCTATGATACCCATGAAACACAACAATGACCAGCATGGCGAGATGTCCCTTAAGGGTGCAATAGCGGCACTTACCTCTCCCTTTTCTCCAGACTCTTCCAAACAATCAGTTTCCTACTCATTACATTCTGTGGGCAGGACCTTGCAGAGCTTAAATCGTATTCCCTCATATGGACTACATGTACTCAACCAGCGGCAGACTGACCTGTTCTCTGTTGTCGCTAGTCACAGCAAATATCTGTGTCCCATAGCCTTGGAAAGGCATTCCAAGGTCCATCAGTGCATTGGTAAAAAACACACTGCTCACTGGGGCTCAGTGGGCTCCTTACTCCGTCTTTTCCATGCCTTCCTTAAGCTGCCATGCCCTTGACTCTGAGAGGCCGTGGTCACTTCACCACACCTGGGTCCCTGGGGCCTTGTAGGACTGCTGATCACAAAATGGATTCAGGAGATGCTAACCTATGCACAGACGCAGGGTGAAATGTGACACATGGTGCAGAAACTGAACTATCAAGTTAGCAGGAGTGAGTGAGTGTGTCACCAGCCCTTTCCCACAGGTTAATACATTTCAGGGGAAACTCTGGATTATTATGAGTGTCTGGTGAACAGCAGCTCTCCATACACCACAACTGTGATGGTGCATTTCTTTTATTTGATTTAATTTGGTGCATTTTTTTTATGACTGCAGGGAATGGTTGTGTTACTGATGGCTTGCACGGCTTTTAAGAACACTGTTTCTGGTCTTGCCTGTCTCTTGTAATCTGTGTGCAGGAAGATGAGTAGATGAGTAGGCTCCCCTTACGATGAGATGTTAGTACAGAACTGTACACGTGTGAGACTCATTCTCCAGCGTGTTTTTCTCACTCGCATTCCCTTGAAAGTTCTGTCTTTCCGTGAATCTGTTCTTTTTGGAGATTTTTTCCCTGCTATTTTAAAATATAGAAACCCTGTGTAAAGCCTTTTCTAGACGATATAACTTTTTGGCTTTTGCTGTTTTGTTGGAGGGCTGTGAATTGAACCCAGGCCTCCCACACAGCATAGGGATGGCCTATCCACTGAGAACTATTCCCAGGCCTATTTCTTGGGAATTTTTAAATTGTTGCTGATACTAATTTGCAGCTCGTTTGGATTTATATAATTTTCTCTTTCAAAAAAAAAAAAAAAGGAATGAGCCAAAAGAACAAAGAAAGAGAGGAAGGGAGGGAGAAGAGAAGGAAAGGACTGTCTGTCTGTCTGTCTAAGTTTTAAACTGGCATGGTGCCATGAGCCTGTAACCCTTGCACTCAGGAGGCAAAAGCAAATAGATCATTTTCAAGTTCAAAGCCAGCCTGGGCTATATGGTTAAAAAAAAAAAAAAAGCCCACTAAGTTTTGTAGCACTATTTTCTTAATAATCCCCCTATAAAGTTAATATATAATAATTTATATTTTCTCCATTTCCTGTGAGCAGACTTGTGCTTAACCAAGCCCCCTCCTGTTAGCAAATCTTTAAGGCTGAGACTTTGAGACTTTATTAATCATCAATTTATATTGACCCATATTATATGTTGACATTGAAAATATTGGATAAGACAAACATTTGTATGTATGTGTGTGCGTGTATATATATGTATGTGTGTATATATATATAGTGATCAAAAACATAAAATTTATAGATTTGTTTTCACTTAAGAGAAAACCTCCCTTTCTTAAAGCTCATGGGACAGATCACTAGAAAGAACCGGAGATGACAGTCCTCTAAAGAATTCCAAAAATTAAGATAAAAATAGGAGAACGAGTCCATAATGAATACAGCCATGTTGCGCTGAGGGGTTTAATTCTTAAACCCACTTGATAGCTGAGGAATCACTCTCCATGGAGTCTTGGCGGCTGCCGTGGACACTGGCAGACCAAAGGCTGTGTAGCACCAGACCTGCTCTGGTTGGGGCACAAGGGCTCTCAAAAGTGCGTTTATTTTGAAAGCCATCTTTACACTATGGAAGAGTAAGCATTCCTTAGCATGCCTTACCAGCCCCTCTAATGGCAAAGTCAGGGGCAAGAACCGTGCAGCTGAAGGCTTACGGGCCGGCAGCAAATGTGAGTTCTCCTCCATTCTGCAAGGTTGAACTTGGGCAAGCTGACTGCGAAGAATTTCTTCTGTTGGTGTCCCCACTGTGGGTCAGAGATAAGCAGTTAACTGGTCCTGGTCCTGTGCCTCCAAGTGGGCTAGTTGCACAATAAGCTGATGTTTTCTCAATAGTCTTCTGTAGGTTTATTTCAGAGCACTTCCCCTGTGTGTTGTGTTTTTATGTTTTCTGTTAGAGTTCGCCCTGATTTATTTTGAAGCCCTTAGTGGTCCCATCTGGAGCCTGTGACCTCAGCAGAGACAAGCACTTACTTGTTCCCAGACAGGGCACAGGCAGGCCTGCAGGGTACCAACCACACAGCCCTGTGTGCATAGACCCCCTCCACAAGCCCCTCTGGAAGCCGCTTTTGTGGCAGATTCCATTTGGTTTCACAGGACCTGCAGGAGGACAAGGGACTCTTGGCACTGCCCCCCAATCTCCCACGTTCAGGACCATTTGCAAACTGCCCTCGGAGGGAGCCCCAGACCAACTCCTAACAGACGCTCCCGTAAGCGCCATTGTCTGCCCATGGCTTGCCTTTTCCCAGCTGACCTGCCTGAGAGTGGAGAGATGTGAAAAGTTAGAGACAAACTGGCTTCCACCGAGGGAGGGGAGCTTTCTTGGACAGAAAGGAAGGAAATACCTCTGTGGGATTTCATTTTTTTTTCCCCTCCTCTTCATCCAAAAAAAATACAAAGAGACTCTCTGTCTTAAACGGGAACGTCGGCTTTAAATCTTTTAGGTTTGGATTAACGCTGCAAAAGGAAAAAAAAAAATCTGACAGGCTTTCAGATATGACTCAGAAAAAGTTTTTTCCCCTCAATTCATGTTGTTCATTTGTAAAGCCAAAGGCCGGTAGCTGAATAGTAGGCTGTAGTTACCCCCCTTGGTCATTAGCATGACAATGGTCAGAATTAGCAGCCTGCAGGAGCCAAGGTTTTCTTGTCAGCGGAGACATTTAGCTCGAGGTTAATACATGGTTTGCCAAAGGCGAGAAGAAGTCTTTCTTTTCTTGCCCCCAATTAAAATACATTAAAAGTAAGCCAGGGAAACATGTTTTTAGTTCTATGACTTAGTGTCTCACCTTACCTTTTCCCCAGAAAGAAAAAGATAGGCAAGGGTTTTTGTTTTGTTTTGTTTTTTGTTTTCTAATAGCTGTTACCTTACTAGAAAGCGTCCTTGAATGGCAACAAAGGCCAGGGAGTTGATAGGCATTTCCTAGTACACAGTTGCTGTTGGTTTTCACTATTGAGGATGTCAGCAAACATGTCCCAGATCATGTTTTGCTTATTAAATAAAGTGACTTTTATGGGGACATTTTTCACTTGTTGGTGTCTGGAATATGAATGCTGTCCCTCAGAGCCCATGTGGCAAATTCTATTTTATGAGATTTTATATTTATAATGGCATGTTTTTATTTTAGATGTGCAGAGATGTCCAGGAAAAAGAAAAAAAAAAAAAAAACCTTAGTATCCTTGAGTGGCAGACTCTGTCAATAGCCTGTGTTCATGTAGGGAAAAAATGGGAGTAGTTCCTGGTGCCCCTTAGAGTCAAAATGAATAGTGGGTCCAAGACATGCTTTAAAATTGTTCTTTCTATGTGATGAGGATGGAGTGACTAGAACCCTGCAGGATTGTGAATCTACCTAGAATTAAACTTTAGGTCCTTTTTAATTCCCGAATTAATTCCCGAATTCAAGTCTTAAAAAGAAGAACCCTTCCTGTATAATTTTTACCAGAATTTGAAGTGTCCAGGGATAGTTGACTACTGTGTCCTGGAATTGTAGTACTATGCTTACAAACTGAACGGGTACAGCAGGCTTGCCCTTGAGAAACAAATCAACTCAAAGAAGTGAAACCAAAAATATATCTTTCATTGTACAAAACTAGTCTTTTTAAAAACTGTGTGATCTAACTCTATGACGATATCTTATTTTAATCACAAATAACTAATAGAATTTATTACTTTTCTAAAATCGCAGAAGTGTTTTGTTTACCATATGAAAGACTCGATTTAAGATTTAATACAATGGAATAATTTAAAGTTAGTTTTAGCATACCTTTATTTGAGTTTCACATACTAGGTATTTGGTTTGACTTTAGCAATCATAGATGTATACTGATAAAATTTATGTGAATCATTGAACCAAAATTAAGGTGAGGTCTATTCAGTGGCCCAAAATAATCAAGTTGTTACTTTCATAGATATCTTACTTTGATTGTACCATAGTCATAATGTATCTGGATGATTTTTAATGGCCTGCCGTGTGATAAATGTAAAGTTAATTTTCATGTGCAAGAATTATTAGATTTGGTTTCTAAATATGAATTATTTTATATGCTATATTATTTCATTTAAATCCAAAGTGTATTTTATTTCCTCAGAAAGACTGATAATGATGCCCTGTTACAAAAGATCAAAATTTACACTTTATATCATGGAGCACAAGAATTTTACAAAATCCATATGTATATACGAAAAGATTTGATGCATGATTCAAACTTCTCTATCAGCTACTTGAGATGAAAAAACTAGTGTGGAAATGCTAGTTTAAATAAATATGGCTTTTAATTCCAAATATCTCACGAGTTTGAGTTCAGAGCATTGTCTTATACAATGCTATTTAAGCTATCTTACTTAAATGATCTTAAGAAACTCAGCGTGAGTGGGGTCCCTCTTGGTTCTATGGAAGTGTTGAGTGTGTGTGATGACTTCCCCAGGCGGCCATGCTCTTCAGCTCTGGAGTCTTTTGGATGGGCTTGCTCTCCATTCCTGTGGCTTCCTTGCTTCTCGATGTGCTGTGCAAAGTGTAAGTATGTGATATTTGGCTATATGCCCAGAAATATACATGCATATCACCTCTCCAATTCCTGCAGTTCTCAAACATGTAGAATTTGCAAAATCGGAACCAGTGATGATTATTAGTTTTAAAGAAGACAGGCATGATTCAATGAGAAAACTAGTTTAGGGGGCCAAGTGAGAAATAAAGCGGTTAACATCAAGTGACATCAAAGACATGTGTATTTGTTGGATTGGAGAAAATTACATCAGGAAATATGTTTTTAGAAATCATCTGCAAGGCCTTAAAATAGAAAGGAAAAAAAAAGATTTTAGCCCCAAACATGTTTTTTAGGAGCTATGAAAAGAAATTCCTTGCTTCTCTGGTTCTAAACATATATATATAACATATAAAAGGAACAAAAACTTTACCATTTTTCTTAATAGTTAACGTTTTAAAATGATGTCGTATCCTACAGTATAGTTACTAAAGTTAATGATATATTTATTTAGTAACTCTCAGTATTTGTAAATCTCAATTGTTCTGACTGCTGTCCCTCTATTACTAAGTAAAAGTGCCCTAGCTTTTTTGATCTGTTGAAACTCTGTTTATCCCTGGCTACTGCTGTGCTGGCCAACGGCTTGACAGTAAGCCACATGTCCACATCTGTAAAGTCTTCGCAGGAGAATTTCCTTGCAAATCCTTTTCTCCCTGCAGTATCAAGAGGACCGCCTTTAAAACATTAGTGGATGAAGTTCAGGAGCTCGAGGCGAAATCTCAGGACCCAGGGGCAGTCGTACTTGGAAAGAGGTAAAGGGCAAATTGAATATGTTCTTTCCTAGGAGAATTTTACATTTTTCTCTTGCTCATGGCTGGAAATAAGCTGTAAGACTTGCATTTATCATCTAATTTGGGACTGGTGGTATTATTGACAGATTCTGGCATCATAGAGGTATGGATTCAAACCAGATCTTTCATCACTAAATGGTGAGCTGTCTTAGACAAATTTCTTAATGCAACTGAGCTGCAATTTTTTTTCATCAATAAACTGGGGCTCATGTACCTCCTTTCAAGTGGTTGTAAGGATTGAATAAAATAACAGAAGCGGGATGACATAGACCTGTTTAGGTGGCTGACACAGTCGATCATAGGTTTGGGGCCAGCCTTAGCTGCTTAAGGAATTTCAGGCCAGCCTCAGGTACATATTAAGACCTGGTCTCTGAAGACAAAATAAGGAATTGAAAGATATACTCTAAAATAGGTAGCACGGTGCCGAGCACTTAATAAGCATTTAAGTAAGTGATAGTTACAAATAGTTGTATTGAAATTCTTAAAAGAAAGAGAATTTTTATTTTGAAGCAGTATCAATAATTTTTTAAAGGTATGTAAACAAAACCATGGTTTGACGTATGGTGAGCTTTCCTGTCTGCATTTCTAGCTCATTGTGTTCTTAAGAACCAATCTAAATTCAGGTCATCCAAAGAGTGAGTTACACTTTCCAGGCCCTTTTCCTTACCACCACATCCTCCAAGCACACGGGCTAGTCAGCTAAATAAATCCACTAGATACCCAAAGCATTATTAAAAGAAAATTAATTAAAAGCAATCTACAATAAAAATATAACTATAAAGATAGCCCTGGAAATTCACTCTTTTTTTTTTTTTCCTTTCATCCTACTAACCAGACCAAAGGTTTTGTCTAAAGTCCATAGGAAAATTTTGGGGGCCTGCAGTGTGTCACCTCAGTCCTGCTTCAGCATTTTTATTTAGTTGGACAGAATGGGATAGATGTCAGAGTGAGAGCTGAAGCCACAGCCCTGGCCCCCGATTCTGACTGCCTCTCATTGGGCAACCCCTGAAGCACTGGTGTGAACCTGTGTTTTGAACGTCGCGGCCCCAGCACTTCTTGAGTGCTCCCTGCCGTCCAGGCACCTCACTTGTAATCTGTATAAGCTGGCTCACTGAACCCAACAGCAACCCAGGCAGACAGATCAGAAACTGCGTCCCTGACGTTGTTCAGCCTTGAGCCCAGGCCAGCTGATTGAAGAGGTCATGATTCTGCATCATGGGGTTCATCGTACAAAAGCACCTTTCCTGTGACCTGGGACCAGCATTCCCTCTCTCTTCGTTTTCTCTCTCTTTCTTTCCGTGATACAAAGGATAAGAAAAATGTTTCACATCACAAAAGCAAATAAAGCCGTGTAGTGAGAGTTACTAGGGAAAGGCCACTGGTGATACTGTTTCTGCCCTTCAAGTCTATGTCTCGTATTTACGGGTATGTTGGGAAAGCCTTCATTAGCCCCCTCCCGTGTCATTCAGCAGTGACTGACAATTCCTGGTCAGCTAGGACTGAAGTGATGGTCTCCATTTCTTAATCATCCCAGGAGTCTGCAGTGTGTGTAACCCCTTCCATTGAATAAACAGTAAATCGTGGGGGCTGGAAAGAGGGCTTAGGGGTTAAGAGCACTTGTTGCTCTCAGACAGGACCTGGTTTGGGCTCCCAGCACCTACATGGGTAAATCCAGTTCCGGAGGCTCTAACACCCTCTCCTGACCGCCAAGGACACCGAGTACGAATGTGGTGCACATACATACATGCAGACCAAACACTAATACACATAACATATAAAGCTTTAAAAATCAATGGGTGAATCTAAGCTACCAAGAAATGGATTATACCCTTATAACCACTGATTTCTCTGTTAGAAATACTTCACATATTTTCCCTTCCCCCAAAGCTTACCCAGCTCACTTGACTTTTAAAGTATCTATTCCGCTGTCCTCAGGAATGAGTTAGGTAAATTGACAAAATGCTACCACCAAATCCCTGGACCGGCACATACCTGCGTGCTTGCTGCTCACTGGCAATCTGAAGGCTGGTGGTGAGGGAGAGTGTAGTGGCTTCCTGCTACAAAGCAGCTCCTCCACAAGAGTCAATGCAGAAGGGGTAATGTAGAGAGGACAGCAGCAGGACAGGAAACCTGTCCTACTAAACTAAACGTTTGCAGGTGACATCTTCACATTTATCAAACAACCCGAACCAGAAAATACGAATTCAAACACCAGAGACAAGGGCTGCAAGATGGCTTAGTGGAGAAGAGCCTTTACCATGCAAGCATTAGGACTTGAGTTCAAGTCTCCAGCACTGTATAAAAAAGCTGGGTGTGGTCATCCATGCCTGTCACCCCAGCACTTCGGGGACTCAGGGAGGCTGAAGATGGTTGGGGTTATTAGAGTCAGCCTATTTCCAAATTCAGTGAGAGACCCTATCTGTACGGAATCAGGTGGAGAGTGATGCAGCAGGACAGCTAATGGTCTCATGCCCTTCACAGGTGCCTGAGTAGGCACACACCTAAAAAAGGGGGAGTGGTGTGATAAGGGATTATGGAAACTGTGGCCTCCTTGGGGATAGAGATTCTTGTATATCGCTGGAGTATGTGAAGCCATGTATATTATATGCCATGTATATTATATGCCATGTATATTATGTGCAGATTAATAGTGCGACTCACAGTTTGATATTCATCTGTGGACACTAGCCAGCAGAGCTGTTTCCTAACAGGTCTGAGCTCAGCATCTTCTTTTCAGGCTTCACCAGCCTGTCCATCACCACTGTGTGTCCCTTGTTCTCAGCATATAGAAAAGATTAGGAAATTTAGGGTGGCAGATGATACATGCACATGGAAGACCATGATGGGATTTGCTCCCAGCCTGTCAATACTTTTTTCTTTTTCTTTTTTTTTTTTTTTCCCCCCGAGACAGGGTTTCTCTGTGTAGCTTTGCGCCTTTTCCTGGAACTCACTTGGTAGCCCAGGCTGGCCTCGAACTCACAGAGATCCACCTGGCTCTGCCTCCCGAGTGCTGGGATTAAAGGCGTGCGCCACCACCGCCCAGCCAATACTTTTTTCTTAATGGAAAGCAATTTTGGTGTTGTCCTAGAACTAACAAATGAAATTATATGACCCAGTTTTCACTACAGTCTTTATGTCAGTCTGACAGCGCATACTCTTTGGGCAATAAAGAGCCTATAGAAAAACTGTTCTGGGGCTAGGAAGATGGTTTGTCAGTCTAGTACCTGCTTTTGAGTCTTGAGGGCCTGAGTTCAGATCTATAGAACCCACATTAAAAGCCAGGATGGTCTAGCATGCCTGTAGCCACAGCACTGTGAGGAAAGAGACCAGCAGGTCCCCCAAAGCTCATCCGTTGGGCCAGTCACTTGCCAAGCAATGAGTGTCTGGTCCACACATCCTGTCTCAAAAAGTAAAGGTAGAGGGTGACCAAAAAGACTCCCCATCAGTCCCTCCACATGTTCATATCACACATGTACACAACTCCACTAAAATAAATAATGTTCACCGTAGTGGTATCTGCACCAAAAATACAACAAAAAATAACACATGCACACGCTAATTTCTTTTTTCAATAAAGTCTAAAATATTTTTTTGAAAGAAAAAGCTTTTCTTCAGCCCACTCATCACCAGGGTGAAAAGCCATGTAGTCGTCCCTCCCCCTAGACAGAGATTAGGCTGTGGTTCATTCTCCCAACCACACTGCTATCTCACCGTGCTGGGCATTAACCCTTTCATCGTGATTAAATGCTTGTTAGCTTTGGAGACACTCGTCTCAGCGAGCCAAACAAAACAGTTTGCCAGGTCTCCTAGTGTGCTTTTTATCGCTGTGATAAAAACACTGACCAAAAGCAACTTGTAAAAGAAAGGGTGTATTGCAGCCTGCACGTTACTGTTCATCACGTAGGGAAGCCAAGGCTGGAACTGGCCGCAGAAAACTTAACCCAGAGACCGTGGAGGAAAGTTGCCTACTGATTGGCTTCCTCTGGCTTTCTCAGCTGCGTTTCTTACACAGTCCAGGCCCACCAGCTCAAGCCTCTAGCCCATGGTGGGCTGAGCCCTCCCACATTAATTAGAAATCAAGAAAATATCCCCCACAGACTTGCCCGCAGGCCATTCTAATGGAAGCAGTTCCGAGACTGGGATTCACTCTTCTTGGATATGTCTAGGTTTATGTCAAGTTGATAAACACTACCCAGCACACTAAACCAATACATGCCACTTTACCACCCTTCAAAGGTGACCAGGATTCCTTTTAAGTAACACATTCCTTGACTGTGTATGAGTTTTAGCCAATAACATATTCTAGTGTTTCTAAAAGAAATCCTGTTTTTAAACTTAGTATCTTTTCATTCACCTCCACTAAATACCTCAGTTCCAATGTTGTGATGAGTTGGAAATAAAGCAACAGTGTTTAAATAGTAGTTACTGTGTGATTGCAGTAAACAAACTTGGAATTTGCATATCTTGGTATGTAAATGAAAGACCCTACAAGATTAAGGGAAACTACTACCTAAGAATTGTAATAGATGTGGTTTTAGTAAGACTGTGTCTTGGCCCTTCTCTCTCTTTTCTGTCACACTGAGTTAAGCTTTTTAGCAAAACAAAACAAAACAAAAAACTAAACTTTTAGTATGCTTGTTTATGTTAACATGTTATCCACATATTTTACAATGGGACCTGATAGTAATCTTAGTCCCCCATAAACATGAATGGCATAAAAGTGCATCAATTTTGAAATAATAAATTGTTTCCTGAGGGCAGAATAAGGCCAGAGAAATCAACTCCCCGTCCCTTCTAATTTAGGAAGCACCCTCCTGTAGATGGCATTTATATTCTGGAGGAGGCAGAAAACAGTCACAAAAACGTAGTTGTTTTCTTAGCAGTGAGGTAGAATGGGGGCATCAGGAATTAGAACTCATGGATAGCAGTAGTTCTCTCACACCGAGCCAAGGTTAAGTACAAATCAAGGCATCAGACGTGATCCTTACAAAGTACCTTTTCTAATAGAATCCCTGGGATCTGGGGGATAGGAGTGGGAGGGACCAGCATTTGTTGAGTGCTTCCTAAGTGTCAATCACTATGCTGACAAGCGGCTAAACCCTGCCTGTCTGCCAGAGAGTTATGTATTGTCCTCCCATTATAAGTGAGATGACCAAGGAAGGTTTGTCTACAGTGGCCCAGCTAACAAGTAGCAGACTCAAAATCTAGTCAAAGACAGACTCCAGAGTCTATGCCCTTTCCTGATGGGTGTGCTAAGTTTCCAAGAGAGTCTTGGTGCTCAAAAAAAAAATAAAATAAAATAAGTAAATCAGGGTGGGGAAAGCATCATTCTGTGTATTTCAGCTGCTGAAGATAAATCGAAGATAAAGTCCATGCCTAGACTTCTTCATATTTTGGTATTGTGATATTCAAGTATGATGCATTTTGGAAAGTCAGCCTGAAACCTAGAAAATGGATTTGGGAAAGGAGCTGCCAGGAAGCTCCTTTGCCCTCCTCCAGCCTTCTGGAATCATTTCAGCTCCCAACACCAGAGACTGCCAGACACCCTGTCCATAGCACTCTGCTAACCAAATCACAATGTCCGAGGCTCACACTCTCAGCTTCCCCAGAGGAGTTACCCAGTTTAGTGCCCTTAGGGTCTCAGTCTGTAGTGTTAGAACGCTTAACAGGAAGGGTGGAAAGAGCGACTTGATAGAGATGGACCCCTTTCCCTCTGTATGTGGCAGAAACAAGGTTTACAACGATCTGGGCTGCTGCTCCAGTGTTTCATGGATTCGTTGTCTCCTTTTAATGCAGCTAATTCCCAGTGACAATAAAATATGTCCAGTAAGCCCGAGCTCACATCCCTAGGCTTCAAAAACTATGTGAGAGATTAATACAAATGTCAACATTTCTAAATATTTTCCTTCCATCGTTGCCTAAATGTCTATGTAATTCATTTATACAATGAAGGGGATCTTTTTTGTGTATATGTGTATATGATAAAGATAATTCCATTTTAGGCTTTCAAAAAAAATGGCAAAAGATAGAACTAGCATAATTTACAGCAGTTTAACCAAAGCTTGCATGGTGAGGAAAAAAACAAGATGGGAATTTTTTTTTTTAGCCGATGTCCTTCCAATTGCTAGAACACACTTCCGTGGCCATTCACTCCAGCACGGACACCTTCCTTCCTCCCACACTGACTGTTTTTTTTTTGTTTGTTTGTTTGTTTGTTTGTTTTTTGCTATCAAAGAACATTGAATAAATCAGCCACTAGGGAAACAGCACAATTGGTAAGATGGAGGAGGTTTATAAGTGTGTCTCCAAATTGCTCCAATTCCTCTATCCCACAAATGTTTGGATTCCTGTTGTGTGAGGAACTCCACTATGCAGTAGAGGGAACCATGTGGCACTTCTCACAGTGTGGTCTGCAAAAGTTCCGTGATTCACTCTGGAGACCTCGCTGTGGAGGTCAGGCTAAGCATTTATGGATTTTTGTTTTCTTGTTGCTTTCTCTAGAATAATTATTTTCTGAAAACAATTCGTATTTTAAAATGGAACTGACATACTTAAACCAGATTAGAATGGTAATGGAATTTTTCTGATTACAAAGGATAATATTTTACCCTTTGTATTTTTTTTTTCATTTTTTTAGCACAACTAAAACGATCATCCTATATCAGAGTATGTCAAAGTGTAAGCAAGATATAGTATGGGTAAGATAGCTGTATTTAAAATCCGACTGTTCTGTACTTAGAATACGTACCGAGTCAGTCAAGGCTTTTAGATGATTTGGTAACGTTTTTACTACTTGTGTTGAACAGATTCTGTATTTCCATTTGATTTAGATATAATAGTGCTGGGTAAAGAAATCTTAGTTTGCCTAGATTATCACTAAAGATAAAACTCCTCTGTAGCTATGGGGGAAATACTTAAGCTTTCATTTGCTAGCTGGGAAAATAGAATAAAAAGGAATTAGATCCAACTCCCGGTTCTCCGGCTTTTGTTCGCTCTAACTCTGCTGGTAGTCCTGCAGAGAGCCTGGCTCCCTGAGTTGAGAGTGTGTGTCACACTTTTGTGCCTGCTCCACAGCCTCACGGAGAGGGCACAGCTGCTCAAGAATGTCTTTAAGAAGAACCACGTCAACCTGTACCGCTCCGAGTCCCTACAGCAGAACCTGCTCCGTGAGTATTGGAGTTTTGATTAAATTCTCTGCACTCTGTGGACCCCAGCACTTATCAGAGCAGTGTGTTGAGTTTCCACCGTCTTTAGCTATTTAAAATGAATGGTTTAAAATTTTGCAGCATGGTATATAAAAACAAAGGGTTGGTTAACGAACCCATGGGCTACACCATCTCCCAGTTAATAGTGAATTTTAAAATGCTGCCGTCTCCACATTCCTTGCGGCCTTAAATCTTAAAAAGAAACAGTGGGATAAATCTTAACTCTGAGACGCCGCCTCTGTGTTGTTATCTTTTCTCCTTGAATAACTTCGCAAGGGTCTTTCCAGCTTTCATGCGATGCAAGGAAACATGTGTTTTCCCCTTCAAAAATATTTATGCATATTTAGAGTTGGGAGAAATTATTGGATATCTCACCCTCTTAACATTTCAAGGACCTGAAAGGGAACACAATATATACAGCCTTGTAGTAAATTTACCGGCGTTGGTAATATATCTTTTATTTTGTGTTTCCACATGTAATTTATTTTCCTTTATATATGCTCATGTATAGTGCCTTTGGTCTTTATGTGTCAAGGGCCTTTTCCAAAGATGTGATCCCTCTAGGGGTTATCTCCTATCCCCACACCCCCTCAGACCATGTAAACATCACTGAGGTACTATATATATATTCACATACACACACACACATTATATATGTGCTGGGAACCAAAGAGAATGTTACCTAAAGAAAGCAGGCCTCTCCTTCACCACTAACAATTCTGTGTGTTCGTCTCCTCCTCCTAAATGCCATTAATTAACCAATGATCATATATATATATATATCTATGTGGAGAGTATAAGGTGGTATTTTCATCTGTGTGCTCAATTATGGTAGAATAATTTAGTCAAGCTAATTAATACATTCCTCTGTTCACCTACATATCCCACTCTCTCCAACCTTCTCACTCACACGGCACCTATCTGAAAATGTATCCAGTGCCATGATCAGACTCTGTGAGCCTTCCAGTCGTGGGAATGCAAAAAACGGAGGGAGTAGACTTGCTGTGTGGATCCCAGGACTAAGGGAGATTGGGCAGCTTCTGCCCTAGTCAAATGGGGAGCAGAATTTAGAGGCTCCACACTGGCAATCTCTGGTCCTCCCCACTCTCCCTTTCTGACTGCTGAACTTGTGTCTTTTCCAGAAGTCCAAAATGAGCACCCCTTGCTCCTGAAGGTGGGAGATATGTACCATTTCTCCCAGGCCAACCGGGAGCACTCAGAACTAACGGTAATTTCCAGTGAGTTCATTCAGTGATTTCTGTTCTTTCGTTACTTACAGACGGCTACGCTTTCTCTCAAGATGAAAACGGCATCGTCTCACAGTCTGAAGTGATTAGAGCCTATGATACCACGAAACAGAGGCCAGATGAGTGGTGACAAGGAGGCCTAAGCAACAGGCCCTGCTGTGTCTCTGGGGAGAGCTGTCACAATCTGAGGTCATCCCTGCAGTCTGCTGACCAATCCCAGTCTGGTCCATGGGGAGAAAAAGTGGATCCGAGCTCATCTCCCAGAAGGATTTCATGGACATAAGCACTATGTGATTACTATAACACCATTGCCCTCAGATGTTCTCAAGTACCTGCTAAGGCTTTGTAAACCGATATTGGAAATGACCTTGTGTCTTGCCTGAGTGCTTTCTCAAAGTGGGGACAGGTCAGTGTTCACAAGCCGTCCCTCTGGGGCTGTAACTCTCAGTTCATTGGCTCAACGACCAGTCAATCAACCATTTAAAAAACAACTCGGAAATGGTGTTAAGAGAAGGGACTCTGGATATCTAGACTTAGATTTCAGGATATGCTGAAACAAGCCAGCATTCTTGACTCACTCTACTGAACACTTCTAAACAAGGCATTAATAAGTGTTTGTGTCAATAAAGTGTCTTGCTCAATGTTTGCCAAAGACGTTCAGTGCGTGTGTTTCTCATTCAGTAGTCAACTGCCCAGAAATTTAAAAGAGAGTTTCCTCGCAGTACTGCTGTTCGATCTGCATGCTTGACTTTTCAAATGTGAGCGTGACTTGCAAAAATTGAACATGTCCAGGCATTTGCTACTAAAATCTGTGATGTCGCACCTTTGGCCTTACAACTGCTTCTCCGTCGATTGTTCTTTTTATTTGTCCTGTCCGAGAGACCTGTCCGTGTGACCGTTGTTACAACACTGATTTCTTTCTTAACTCTGTTGTCTGTCATTTCTGATGAACTTTAGACTCCCTTTAGATGCTCCTAAAAATCTGGCTTCTGCTGTGTATTGAGTGATGTCACTGGGTCTTCAATTTTTTTTCCCTCCTAAGAAAATTATGCTTATGTATTTATGTGGGATTTCTGAAGCTTCTGTGTCGATGTTTGGGATAATCCATCAGATAATGCATGGGCTTTTTGTCATGTGCCTAGTCTCGGCTTTTGTCCTGTGTTCTGTTTGGTCCTCGCTGTGTGTTCCCACTGGAGATGATATACGTAGCACAGTTGGTATGTCGGTGACTACCCATATGCTTCACCCTGAAAATTATTTCACAGTTTGCTCAACCAACAGTTCCCAAAGTGAGCGCATACTACTAATTGACATGAGACAGATAAGTAGCACGTTTCCCTCGTCTTAAGGAAATACCTATATTGCTCCAGTAAACCTTCCAGTCAATGAATACTTCTCATCATGAGTGGGGCTCACTGATACGTTTTCAAATATATGTTCATTCTCATTAGTTTTGGCATTTCCATGAAATCTCCTTTAAAAAAATGCCTATTTTGCTACCAACAATAAATGGTGAGGGGGCTGTTTAAGAACCACACCCTGTTTTCTACAGTTTTTACAACATGTTTTTCATCTTAAAAGATTAAAAAGGGAGTTCTAGTTTTCAGATACACTTCAGAGATTGAAACGAACTCTTCTGCCTTTTATCCAAAAGCCTGTTTGCCTTTAAGTGGGTTACCAGCAAAACAGGGACCTTTAAACGTGTGCAAGGACTAGCTTTGAGAAGAGGGAGCTTCCAAATTACCGCCCATTTCGTCATTGACATTGTTTTCCCTCTTTTTCTCAGTCTGGATTTAAAATTAGACTGTGTTTCTTCCTCCTCTAAATTTGTAGCTAGTTACCAGTGTGTCTCTGCATTCCCTACAAATGAGAGGTCCTAAACACCCACAGAATTCTGAAGGGAGCAGAGTGGACACACTCCACATCTCAAACCTGTCCTGTTGGAACTTAGATTAAGCAACCCACAAATCAAAACATCCAGCAGAACTGCACACACAGACTCGAAGGTGAGCTTTCAAAGTGGGAGGCTGTAGACTTTAACCTTCTACCAACTAATTCTGGTGAGTGGGTTTTCCTCAGCCTCCTGGCGGTGACAGTTGAGGTCACACCACAGAAATGAGTGGTTCCCCCAAAATGGCTTCCCTTTCCCCTCTCCAGCAGAGGCATCTGTCTCCAGATTCCTCACATCAGAGCGTTGTAGATGAGAATGGAATCTTCTGACCTCCGCATGAAAATCTAAAGTCTTCTTTTTGTCTTGAATCATGCGTTATTTTGATGGAACGCCTCCACGTGAGAATAGTCATGGTTCATCAGTAGGCATCATACCCTGAAATGAAGCTCTTTATGCCTTGTCATCCCTGGATCCTGTGTTTGAATGGTGGACATGAAGTCAGTCTCCCTGTTTCTTGGATTGGGGAGAGCACAGGGAGTGGCCACTTGGGTAAAACTTGAAATAGAGAATTGCTACTGCAGTGGGTTTTTGATACTCTTGAGTTTCTAACCTTTGTTAGCTGAGGGGAAAGGTTCATGGTTTTACTGGGATTTGAATCACGGCAGTCAAAGTGACTTTAAACCTGTTTTTCTGAAATAAACAATATGTAACTCCAATTTGAAATGCCTCTTTAGGGTCTCTAGTAAGTGCTGACATGACTGCTTTGTAATGTTTACAATCCAGAAAAATACTATTTATAGCAGAAAAGCCTCATCACTTTAGCATTGAAAAGCTGGGAGTCTCTTCCTTCATGTTGGACTTTCTCTATGTCTTAGATAGACATGTAAAAATGCGTTGGTGTCTGGCACCCTGAAAGACACTGTATTGCAGAAAGTGTTAGCAGGAAAGCAGCGGTCTCAGGAACATGGGAAATTTAACATGATAAGTGGGCTCCTTGGCTGGCACCCCTCTCGACGCTCTGTGTGAGATGGCGTCAGCAGCAAAAGAGAACTTACTGGAAAGCTTTCTCACCCAGGCAAGATGAACGGATACTGCCAAGTCAGGGAGCCATGAGTTGTATTGTCATTAAAGAGAATCAGTAGTCCTTTCGAGAAGTGACCAGCATGTAGTCTCAGCATTGAATTATGTATTGTAATTTTCCCACTCCATATCCCTGAGAGCTGGGATGATAGTTACAGGTTAATTTGTTCTATACTTAGTGCCACCCTCATCAGCTGTCACTGAAAAATGTCCTTTCAGAAAATGAATGCGAGTCAGAGAGCAATAGCGACATCCTCTGAAAACAGTGTGTGGCGATCACAGAGCCACCTGCTCATCGCGCGGTTGGGTTTTGGTGGTTCCAGGTCTGAAAACTTGTTTCACAAAAATGAACCTTTAGTCTAAACAGTACACTACAGACTTTACCACGGAAATGTCCCACTCATCCACACTGTGGTGACCAGGTATGTGGGATTCCTTCTGTCCGTTGCTGACAGCAACACCACGTGGCTCCGTGCCTCAAAAAACACTTTTTTAATGCTGAGTATTTCTGGATGCCTCTTGAACATACCGTACCCTGATTTTTCTCACATTGAAATAAAACACTTGTGACACTCAGTTATACTTTGCTGTGTTTTAATTAACCTCCAACAGCTATTGAAATGGAATGGAAGTTAAGTTTTGAGGAAAAGAAAATAAATGCTGTCCGTGTTTTGTATTGATTCATTTTCTGTAGAAGAACAGCTGTTGGAGTTTTTTTTTTTTGTTTTTTTGTGCGTGTTTGGTTTTTTTGTTTTGTTTTGTTTTTTGATGGGTTTATGGTTTGCATGAACTAATATTTAAAGTGACCCACGCAAATGCATGGCTCTTGTGAAAACCTCGATATTTATTTCTGTCTTATAAAACTTTATCATGGCCTAACAAGAATTTAATATTCAGTGGACAAATTAATTGGTCCTCCACACCTTTTTTTTTAAAAAAAAAAAAAAACTAAATGGATTATTTTACAAGCTTCAACAAATTCAATTGGATCTTTTAATTTAATTGAATCTTCTGTTCAGCTTGCCTCCAAGGGCTTTTCTTTAGGAAGTTCATGAAACTTCTCAGCAAATAAATCTTCCCTAAGTAGTGGACTGCATGTGTGCTTATTTTGAATTAACAGCAACTTTCCATGGGTAGGTTTGCTATGGCAAAGATGTGAGCTGAGTATTTTTCTTTATTCCCAGTCATAGACTAGAAGCCATAAATGAAGTGAGCGCCGTTTGTTACTAGCCTCCTCAAGCTTCGTTTTTCACTTTTTCAAGTGTATTACGTTAAAGTAAGAAAGCAGCCTTGGAAGGCTTTGCAGTGTGCAGTGAAGATAAAACAGATGTTCAGCTCTGTGGAAAAGCCATCCCTGCCGAAACTGCTGTAGAGACCGTGGCACTGCATGAGTGGGGAGTGTCGAATCTGTGTTTATAGTGGTTCTCTCAGGTTTGTGTATCCTAATGTTCAATGCACTGTGTTTTATAAATAGTTACTACCGTTTGAGTAAAATATCCATTTCTATGCACTGTTACGTGTCATTGGCCTTTTGTGAATGTGCATGTTTTAAACTGCAGATTTTAAACATTTGTCCTCTAATTGTTATTAAAAAAAATAAAATAAACTTTACCATTACATAACGGAACTGGCTGAAGTTTTGATTTCTACTGCGTTTAGAAATGATGTTTCTTTATAAAGCAGTTCAAAGCCACAGTGATTACAGTCTGAGACGGTGTATCCACCTGATAGCTTCTTGACCTTTTTTAAAGCTGTGTTTAATTCATTTAATTCCGCTAAATGAAATATAAAACTAGCTCTAGTTTGATAGGAGGGTAGTTTGTATAATTAACAGAGAGGTATTTTTGGGAAAGTTACTGTATTTCAACTTTATTGTTTAGAAATATCTCCCAGGTAATCTGCATTTGAAATCAGCTTGCCAGTCAGTAGTTCACTCCGGTCTCTGTCCTTTTGTGTTGGATGAATTTCGTAGGTTTTTCTAAACCCACTTTAAAGAGAGGGGGAGAGAGAGAGACAGAGAGGTAGCCAAGTTTAGACAATAACATTTGAAGGATGAAACCACAAAATAATAAAATTGGCCAAAAGTGCAGGGAAACACCAGAAATAAGGATCATTTTCTCCGAAATAAGCATCATTTAGTAGCTGCACACCCAATGGAGATGCAGTTTGGTAAGTGCTAGAGTAGAACGTCTTGATACAGAGGTACTGGACATGACAAATTGGAAAATATCTGGTTTGGTGGCACTGTGGTCATGTCTATGTAGCTGTTGGGAGTCCCTGTCCTCTCCCACAGATTTCCTGAGGCACCTGGTGGTAGGTTTTCCTGCAAAGCCCCAGTAAAGCAGTGGATGGAGATGTTACCTTTGAATCCTATAATAATTTGCACACGTAACTGCCATTCCCCTTTTTAAAAAAAAAAAAAGCGTGTGTTGATACTGATAGGAGGGTAGTTTGTATAATTAACAGAGAGGTATTTTTGGGAAAGTTACTGTATTTCAACTTTATTGTTTAGAAATATCTCCCAGGTAATCTGTATTTGAAATCAGCTTGCCAGTCACTTAACTGCCATTCCCCTTTAAAAAAAAAAAAAAAAAAAAAAAAAAAAAAAAAAAAAAGCATGTGTTGATACTGATGCCTTGACTTAAGACACCTTCTACTGTTACCATAGGCAACAGCAAAGCTGAAATATAGCCTCATAAATTCCATACGTCATCCCCATTGCAAGTCTGTTTTCCCATGTTTACGCCATCTCTGCCATCTCTAACCTAAAGCTACCCTCGCTGTAACATAGGCACCTCCGTTTAATGAAGAGAGGCCTTGCGAACCTGGGTAATTTCACAAGTAAGCTCATAAAAAAAAAATATGTTGGAAAATATGAAATACTTTGTAACATTTGGTCTTTATTACCTCTAAGTACAAACTGGGTAGCAACTGAAAGAAACATTCTGTCAGAATAATTCCATTACTAATGAATGTCTAATTGTAGTTTTTAAATAGCCAGGTACATAAATATATGTTAACACTTCACTCCCTTAATAACTTAACATGTCTATAAATTCTTATTTTTTCCTAAATTTATATGGAACTAAAAAAAGTAAACTGATACCAGCTCAATCTAATGTATCAGATTCCTGATTGTAACTGTATGGATTTTCAGGAAGCCTTTTATTTATCTCATTTTAGAGAAAATTTTCCTGTGCGTTCATATCAATCTGATAACATGACATACAGCTCCTAACACCAAAAAAGAATAAGTGGGTAGAAAAAAATGAGAGGGAAACAACCTATCTATTTGGGCAATTAAAAGTATAACAAGTTGGCTTTGGAATGGATAATAAATTCTGAAACAAACTTACTCTGTTAGATGTGTTTTCTATAGCATATGATAAAATGAATGCATAGTCCATACGGTGGTAGTGATGGGAGATGGGGCCTACTGGAAGATGTTTGGAGACAGGTCCTTAAGGGGGATTGGGTGGCTCTGGCCCTTCCTCAATCCTGCTTTTCCCGTTGGCTTATTGCTTCTGGAATGATGCGCTGCCTCATCATGAGCCCAAAGCAAACAGAGCCTCCAAACCTGTGAGCCCAAATAAACCTTTTTATATTCTAAAGTTCAGTCCCGACTCTTTTGTTACAGTGCTGGAAACCTGACTAACGGCAACCATAGAACCCACATGCTGGCACATTAATAGGCAATGACAGGAATCAGGCCACTTGTCAAGGGGCCATGAGTTATGGAAACTTTGCTCTCTGTTCTCTGTGCCCAGTCACTGGTACCTGCTCTCCCACAGCAATTGGTCTTCCACTTTTATTCTAGGGTATTTCACCTGTTCTCTGTATGTACCATTAGATTACCACCCAGCTCCCTCCCCACTAGAATGCAAGTGATTTGAGACAGTGGTTCTTCTTACCCAGAAAATCCAAAGCAGTGAGGTACTATGAACACCTCCATTTTACAAATGAGAAAACAAGCAAGGAAACAGATGGCCCAAAGTCTCTTTTAAGCAAAAACCAGAGAACCAACAAGACATAAGGCTCAAAAGCCATGACAAATCACGTTCTGGTATCTTCTGTTTCTCACATGTCAAGGGGAAAATGTTGATCATCTAATATTTCTTGTCACGATTTATTTCATGATCTTATAACGTAGCACAAGCCACATATCTTTGAAGACCCCTGATGCTATAGGATATGTAAGACACTATGCAATTAGTCACTTTCCCCCAGTGGATTTTCTGAGAAATATGTTGGGTTGTTTTCCTAAGAAACTTGGGTCTTCTAGGCTGCTGTCATAAAGAACATAGAACTGTAAAGCTGACTTCCTAGGACACGTATCTTAACTCTCCTATCCTTGTCTCTTGTCCTGGGACATGCTATTTAACCTTCCTGCATTGATTTCTCCATCTGAGAGACAAGCATGTAACAGTCCGAATTCAGATGAAAGATCACCTGAAAACTCAACATCATAGTAGAAAGCTCTTGAGAAATGCACATTGCTTAAGACGTCTAATCGTAGGGACAACCATACTTCAAAATTCCAGTTTTTGCAATAATCATAATTGGAGGATGCTAGGACTCAAATTCTTCATGAAAACAAAATCCAAACCAGACAACTTGCCACTGTGTTTTGTGCTGGTGGAATATGGTGAGCATGTCCTCAGAAGTTTCAAATGACTTGACCCTTCATGTCTAATTGTCCAAAAATGAAAATATGAGGAATCACAGTCCCTTATAAAAATCTTTCAAGAGTGCCATTTGCACTTGGTGTTCAAGAGTTCTAATCTATCCCTGGATGTTTTTGGTTCTTTTACCTTCACAGGTCTTCTTGCCTCTTAATTCCATCCCTCTTCTCTACCTCCCCCTGCTAATCTTCCTCACTCAAACCCTCCACACATTTTTCGTGTCTCACAACAGGCCCTCAGTATGAGTCCATAGCCTCTTTCCATGCACCCTGCATTCCTGTCATGACCACAGTTAGGCTGAATCCTAAGCACTAGCTTCTGGACTTACCTTCCCCTACCCGACTGTGCTCCCAGGGAGAGCACAATAGCAATGTCCATTCTGTTTTGTTTTCTTTTTACATGTGTATGTGTGATGCTTGTACATGTGTGTATGTGTTTAAGGTGGGGGGGGTCACATTTGTGTGGGAGTGTGCATATGGAAGCCCAAGGCTGATATCAGGAGTCTTCCTGGATGGCCCTCTACCTTATTCATTGAGGCAGGCCCCTCAGCTGAACCTAGAACTAACTGATTTAGCTAGTCTAGCTAGCCAGCTTGCCAGGGATCCTGTCTTCACCTCCATGGGGAGCTGAAAATACAAGATGGCTGCCATGCTCAATCAGCATTTATGTGGATGCTAAGGACACAAATTCAGGCATTCAAGCTCAGTCCACTGAGCCACGCCCCTGGCCCCAGCAGTACTTCTTTTGTGAAAGCACCTGCAATGTCTCATCTCAAGCATTAGTTGCATGTCTTGGCCAGTAATGCAATGTAGTGACTTCTGGGATCAGAAATTGCATTTAATTCCCCTTGGTGTTTTCAACCTCTCACACAGGGCATCCAAAGGTGAAGAATGTCATTCAAAGATTTGTTGAATGAGAAATATCTAGAAATTAACATGGGATGGCTTTACTATGATATGATCATCAATGATATCAGCAGCCACTTAGCTTCCAACGAGAAGACCTGGACAAAGATGCGTTTTACGTCACCAAGTACATGAGCATATGATTTGATTCAATGTCACTGAATACCACATTACAATGAGGTACATACACAGTATCATCCTAATTTTAAATACTGTATGGCCAGTTGATTGATTGGAGAATCCCACCGCAGCAGGGAAATCTGGATGTGAGCACGCCGTGAATCCTTCAGCATCAGTGTGCCTAATGAATGTGTTCTGTTCTCCATAGCAGCAGGAAACAGGAAGTACAGCCACTGAAGAACTAGAATCATGCTCCACACGGAAGGGGACATTTCCACCCTCTAGCAGACACTGAAAGTGGGCATGGGAGGGTGAAATTAGCTCACTCACCTCACTGTGACTCTGAACAAAAGATTGGCATCTGAGTCTTTGATAATGTCTAATAGGCTCTCTCTCTCTCTCTCTCTCTCTCTCTCTCTCTCTCTCTCTCTCTCTCTCTCTCTCCCTTTCTCCTTCCTTCCCTCACTTCCTCTCATTAGAGCATTGAATGGGTTTGTTTTAATTACAGGTATATTACCCACGAAATTCATTTTCTGACAAAGAGATTACAAAACAAGATATGTTCACTGCACTCAGCAGGGCCAAGAATCAGTATATAGGATCACACCCACATCAGTATATATGTGACACACCCATAACCCCAGTACATGACACACCCATAACCCCAGTACATGAGTTGAGGGAGAGCTGAGGTGGCAGGATTATGAGTTCTAGACCAGCCTCGTTATTTAGGAACACTCTATCTTAAACTTTTATGTGTGTGTGTGTGTGTGTGTGTGTGTGTGTGTGTGTGTATAAGTTTCTACACACCAACTCCAGTATTAACTAGCTATAGAGAGTTGACCAAATTACTACACTCCTCTCTGCCTCCATTTGCAATCTGTAAAATGGTGATTATAATACCTATTTGTTGGAGTTGTAAGTTAATACACAACTGCCCAGCCACTGTATTAGGAGCTTGGCAGAAGTTAACTTAAAGAAGTGGTACAGGGCAAATATGACTCCAGCCAGCCTGATGATGCCTACACGGGGTTTTGTTCACAATCTCAAAGGTTTGTTCTTTACCTTCAGCTACTCTTCTAGTTGTTTTTCATGATCTTGAACACGCGGGAGAAAGACCACATTTGCACGTGGGAGAAGGAAGGGACTAGAAGTTGGCACCGCTCTAACTTCCTGGCAAAGGAGTCATGCCTTCGAACTGGTTTCCTCTGACCCTCAACTGGAAACCAGGGAAGCCCATTAACCCTCGTAGGGCAGAATTCTACCTCTGTTGACGTTGGACAGAGCTACCAAAGGCGACTGATATACGACAGAATGCATTGCCATAAGCTGGACTCTGAGCCTGCACCTTCAGGGGTAGGTAACTGTGAAGGAGATGGGGCACCTGGAGGAACAGGCAAGGGACTGGGAACTGTTGGCCTGACCCCACGTTGGGCAGGACGAGCAGTATCACGTCCTGTATGCATTACAAAAAGCCAGAACTTCGGATTCCTATGAAAAATATCTGGACGTTCAAACTCTACAGGCCACGTGACACATGTGTGTGTGTGTGTGTGTGTGTGTGTGTGTGTGTGTGTGTGTGTACCACAGACAGCCTGTTTTCTAAGATCTTTGTAAGAACTGAGCTCTGTTGCTTTCCTAAGTCCTGATGACGACAATATTTTCCTTAATTTCAAAAGATGAAGTATGGGATAAAGACGTTTCCTCTTATTAGATAGCAAAGAATTGCCACTAAGAGTATAAAATGAAGAACTTTTGTTTGAAAATCTCAAATAGAGTTCAGGAAACCAGAGACATTTATTTTTTTTTTCTAGTATGGCCTGTACGTGTGTTCACCAGACGTCAAACACAGTGACACATAGAATGTGAATCCCTGGATCGTTCCACTAATAGATGGCCTTTGACTTCCACAAAAAGTTACAGCGTGATCTCTAAATAATTAGTACTGTCAATGTGATAAGTAAATTAAGTTACAAATCTTCACATTTATATATAACTCTTTTTACAAATAAATGTTTTAAGACCCAATTGTCCAACTTTCATTTTAAACTCGAATATTGCTGAACAAAAAGTCTGCAATAAATATTCCCTCAGGATGGTGGGGAAGTAGATTGACACAGAATCTGTGCTGCAGCAAGTGTCTGAGTAATATTTAAAACTTCAATCTTCCCATGTGGTTACCGAAACCTTGTGTTTTGGAAAAAGACAACTCTCATATTTTAAACAAAATTTGTTATTAATTTAAGAAGTAAATGTTCTCAGCATACTAATATTACTTATGGTTAGGTCACTCCCAAAATTATAAATAGGTGGTTCACTGGCCCCTCAAGTTTACTTAACAGTTAGATTTTAAGTGAACCTTTATAATTACAATTAAGTGTACGCCCTTCCTTATTTATGTATACGTTTGTATGATAACTCAACCAACACAGGAAAAGGAACACAGGACACTTTTCTACAAAGGATAGCTGAACTGTCCGGTAAAATATTCTTCCTCTTGCAAACTGAACGTCAAACTGCCGAGTATTTTAACAAAAGGTGAGTAAGCTGCATCATTCACGGCGTTTGCAAAGTCAGACCTCCGTAGCCAAGGACCAGAAAGTGCTGTATCTTTCTGGACCTTTCTTCCACGATCGTGATGGGTTACCACAAATTTCCTCAAAAAGTGAGTGTGGCTTGACCAGGGTAGCAACATTCCCCCTGGCTACCATTTCACCATGCAGCCTATTCACAGCCACCGCCGCCCTGAGTCAACTGAAACTGAAATCTGGACAGCTCTTCCCGGGCAAGGGGGGCTCCTGCTGGAGAGGGTAGGCAAAATATTGGGGTGACACCAGGAAACCGGATGGCTGCGTTAGGTGGATGGCGTGGCCAGTGGTGTAAGGCGGGGGTGACGAGGGTACCAGGCAGCCTGGCTCAGCCCGGGCAAAGGAGAACCTTCGAACAGAGCCTCCTGTGGAGCTGGAGCTGGTGGCTGTGCTGGACTGGCGGGAAGGCGCTCTGAGGCTGGTGGAGGTGAGGATCATAGGTAGGGTCTCTGTCTGATAGCTGCGGAGTGAGAAGCGGATTGGTTGCTGGGAGGGCTCCTTGGGCCTCAAACAGGTACAACAATAGATAGCCACTAAAGAGCCCAAGATGATGAACGCGATGAAAATGGAGCCAACGATCAGGAAGGGGACGTAGACAGGCTCTAAAAGGCAAAAACAGACACACACAGATGCTGGGTAAAAGTCACTCACACCCTAGTCTCTGCTTTAGCATCTCAGATGTGGGAGGCTAGAAAGCTCATTATCTCTCGTGACTGCTCAGCGTTTCAGAGCATATATGACGGGCAACCTTTAAACCACCAACTGTGATGACGGAATGTTCAACTGATGCTGTAGCCTCTGTTAGCAATTAACCATCCTATTGAACACCTGGACGTCAGACATGAACAGTCTGTCGTCCTGTTCATGCACTGAAGGGAGAAGATGAGTTTGAGGGTCACCCTGGATGTGCATTTAAATCTACATTTTTAGGAGTTTTATCACGGTGGGACACTGAAGAGCCTAACCCACTCCCTAGACTGACAATCCATCTCCTGTCCAAATGTTTCCAGTCTAAGAGAACCAGGCCTGCTGAATGAAGCCTGGGGTGCTACGAGACTCTGAAATATATATGTGTGTGTGTGTGTGTGTGTGTGTGTGTGTGTGTGTATGTATGTGTGTATATATATATATATATATATATATATATATATATATATATATATATATATATATAGCAGTCCACAGTGAGCCCCAGTTTACTGCCTCTCCCTCCCCCTTACAAATCACCAGTCCTGATTCCAGATGTCCTACCTCTGTCTCTACATTCCCACCCACAGACACAGTTCTTGGTATTGGCGACCTGGACTTTTTCTAAGGGCATCCCTCAGATATCATACTCTGGTTTGCTACTGTCTCTAAAAGGAAGACAGAAATGAGACGTTTTCCCCCCAGAGGTATCATCAGGGCAGCTGTCCCAGTGGTGGCTTCGCTGTGTTAAAGAACCACACTGACAGGCAGACCCCAGTTTCTGGGCAGCAGACAACAAAAACACCTGAACTGACCAAGGCCCTTGTGCCTGCTTTCTGTATCTGATTGGTTTTTACCACGGAGGCCACGCGAGACAGAAACTCTCTCTTATCCAGATATGGATACATATCAGAAAGCTTTTGACTTTTCCAGAGACTCGTTCAGTGAGTGACAGATAACAGCCTGAGAACTGCTAAATTAGTTCTTCAGCATCCCTTGAGTGTCCCATGTGAGTACCACAGGTGTATAAGGCCGGCACATCAAGCCTTTGTATGCTGGTTTCATCAACAAACTGACTCTTTTGAGAAGTGGCCCAGCATAGTTGAGTCACCAGAGGTTAAACTGCTCACAGAAGATAAAGCCACTATCCATCTGGTTTGGCCTGATCTCAGACTCACTAAATGGTGAGAGTACTCCAATCCTCTGCTTTCTTTTTTGGAGCGCCCCCGACCCCCACACCCCGCCCACTGCTCCCGGGAGGAAGCTGGCTTACCCTGGCTAGAGGAGCACCGTCCCTAGTACAGGATGGGGAACCAGCAGAGAAGTCTAGTTTTCCAACAGGCCAGGATAGCCCAGAGTTCCCTGTTTCCAGCTAAGGAGTCTAGAAACTACTTCCCATATCCTCAGGACAGGAAATGCTTGACACCCTCCCCCAACCACCAAAATTCAATCCCAGAGAATACCGGGATGCTGACCCGCTTTCCTCTCTGGGTTATCATTTGGAGGATGAGACTCGGATGGTCTCTCCAGCCTCTTTCCCACTGCCTTTCTTGGTGTGCAGGCTCCAGGCCGCTGCCTCACAGTCCTGGGGAGTCACGGGCTCTCAGGTCCGCGCACTTCTCGGGTTTCCTGGCAGTAAAACCATCGCCTGGAGCTGTAAAAGGTTTCCCTAATGTTCCAATTCAAGTGGAAAACTTTTTTCAAGGTGTAAATTTCCTCTGCTGGGGTCGTGATTTATTCACCTCTTAAGTGAGCAAGCGAGCGGAAATTTGACCCGTGTTTTCCGACGTGAGAAAGGGGGGCCTGAGGAAGCCCTGTGACCCTGAATTTTAAATCCCCACCTCGAAGACTTGGGTGTTTCTGAAGAGCGTGACAATAGGGGGTGGGCCAGAGAGGGTAATACGATGCAGAGAAATAAAGGAAGTTTGGGGGAGTGAGAAAATGCTACCATGGGGGGGGGGGACAAACAAAAACAAAAACTGCCTGTAGACTGGATCTGGGCTCTTGACCACAATCGCGTTCCCTGCATTTCCTGACACTGGCATTTCCAGAGCTCCCAAAGTGACCAGAGCGCCCATGAAAACCCAGCCTAGCTCCAGCTGTCTTCCCTAGAAGCACCAGGTGCATGCCAGCCCTACAGTCCCCGCAGTCTCTTGCAAACTTTCCTTCCCTAGGGCCGAACCTCGGAGACCACGTGCAGCTGGGATCCAAACTGCAAAGCAATAGGATCCCCTGATCTGAAATGCGGTCACCCACCCTTCCCTCCATCCCCAGACCCAGCCGGTGTTCACTTTGCTCCTGGAGCTAGTAAAGCTTGCCTGAGTCTGATGAACACGGCTGGGTCGGCCCAGGGGAGCCGCACTTACGCGCAGTGATGCCGGGATGCTCCAGCTCTCCGCGGTCGTTGGTGCAGCCGCCCTGCTCCAACCTGGCGTCGGCTGCAGCGCAGCAGTAGCGCAGCGCGCACGAGCCGCAGCAAATGGTGGCGTCCTGCGTGTCGAAGTCCTCGGGACACTGGAAACCCTCGTGATAGTTGCCCTGTGCATCCACCCAACCGTGGCAGTACTCCCCAGGCTGCTGCGCGCCCGCCGGGCCCCAGCGCAGCAAGCCCACGAGGAAACAGAGCGCCAGCAGCGCCCCCATCGCCGCCCCGCGCCCGGTGGCCGTTGGAGAGTCGGAGGGCGGAGCCGGGGCTCCGGGGACCACGGTTCCGCCTCCCCCCGCCGGCACTGCGCGGCCAGCTGACCCCGCGGTCGAGAACACGCTCTCGTGGGTTAGCAGCGGCTGGGCAGGAGGCGTGGGCTGCGCCGCGGGCTCCGCTGGCGGGGGGACAGCATGGTGCTCGGGGGCGAGGGGACCAGGGCGCGCGGGAGGCCACCGCGGAGGCTGCGAGTGAAGCAGCGGCCGCCCTTGGCCCCGCTCATCGCGCTAGGAGCTCCCGGGCCCCCTTAGCCTCCTTCCCGGCTTTCCTCGCGGGCCGTCGGGCCCCGAACAGCAGCGTCCCGATCGTGGACTGTCGCCGGCTACCCAGCAGAGCCGGGAGCGCAGCTTGGCTCCCCACGTGCAGAGATCCCGGGGACCGGCTGCTCACTCAGCTCCGGCCCCTGACTGTCACCCGGGCGGGGAGACAAGGCTAGCCGCGGCCAAGTGCAGAGGGCCCGGGGTGGCTGACAGCTCTGCCTGCAGGGCGTCCCTTAAAAAGGCGGAGGGAGGAGGAGACACGCGGGTGAGGAGAGTCCGCCCTCCGGGGTCGCCGCGCGCGCGAGCTAATCACAGACAGCGGACGCACCGCGGTGCGGTCCCCGCCGCCCGCAGGTTCACGCGCGCGTCTCCCCGCCGCCCCCACCCACGGCGCTCTCCCGGGACTTGATGGTGACCCGGAGGGGACCAGTCCCCCGCCCCCCCACCTAGCTGTCATATAGCCAGGAAAAACAACGGTAAAGGCTCCCGTCCCGCCTTGGTCCACGCACGCCAGCTCGCGAGGGGACACGCTGGCCGGCTGGAGTTTAATCAACCGTTTCGTTTAAAAAAAACGAGCGCGGTGGTTGGCGTTCATCAGGTGTCCTGTCCGCTTCTGCACAGACCCGGACGGTGAATTCTGAGGATTCGTTCGGGTGCCGACAAGCCGAGGGTTAGGGTCACCAACATGTGCACCTCGCTCCCCGCCCCCCACCCCTCGGCTTCCACAAGTTCACTCTCACCGGCACCGCTGAGCCGGCGCCGGGGAGGACCCGGGTCAGCTCCGCCAGCCGCACTTCAAAGGCCAGGATTTCGGTGTTCGCGCCCCGCAAAGGAAATAAAAGAGCAGAATTAATGATAATCGAGCCTATCTGAACTTCTGTTCGGGCAAAGAAACACATTTATTTAAATGATGTGTCCCCTGTGGGCTGTTTGCAGGGGCACGGTTCCTCCCGCGGAGGCAGAGCGAGCCTTGTGAAGCCGGAGTTATGTGAAACCTGGGCTAGCGTCAGGGCTTTATTTTTACTGCAACCTGTGTTTCCTCTCCGGGTTTTTATGGGTTCGGTTACGTGTGAGGACGTTCGTCTTAGCCACACGGTTTGTCAAACACTCTGAATACCGCCACCGATTTAGATGTTAGCAAGCCTCGTGAAACAAACGCAAGGAAGTGTCTGAGCACCGCCAACACGGGTGTGCGGTCACAAGTATTTATCACATCCGCAGCTTGCCCAAGGTCCCAGAGGCTCCTAGAAAAACTTCAATGCGAAATAAAACGGTTTATTTTTTAAGTATCTAAATTAAAGCCCATTCCGGGTAAAGAATTACTCCTAGCTTCTAATCTTAAAAGTTGAGATTATCATTTAATTGTAAAAGTAAATATCCAACATGCCACGTGCTTAACGGACTGTGCAAAACTTTATTGCTCTGTGATAGATATTTGGAGGGGGGGGGACAATGATAAGTTAACAGGCTGTTAAGGAAAAGCCAAATTACGTTTAGGCAAATAAATAATGAGTACGTTTTCCTTGACTAAGAACTTATTTGAAGCATAAGGGGAAATTATTTTAGTAGAAATTTCATAGGTAATGGATTTTTATTTATACAGAAAAAAATGCTGTCACCGGGCTTTAAAGTTGAAAAAAAAATCTAATTTTTTGGAGGCAGGGTGGTTTGGTTTGGTTTTCAGGAAAACAAAGGGAAAGTCATTTAGAAGAAACCACAGCAAATGTGAGCTACAATGACCATAATAAAAAGATCAGACTCAAAGACACACCAACTCTTAATAACTTTCCCAGAACCACACTACTTAATACCTCTTTTTGAAAGTTAAGATTTGAAGAATTTCATTACATCACAACTGTGTGAAACTGTACAGCAGCAACAGCCCCCTCCAACAGCCCCCCCAGGGTCACGTTTCCCCCTTATCCAGCTGTTCTTTGATAGCGTTAATATTTTAAGGAATGATTTGTTGGCCCTTCCCTCCCATTAATTACGGTCTCTGTGCCACAGTGGGGTGCTTTTCCCTGCGACACCAGCTATAATTAATTTCCTCATTTAGAGCCCCTTGTCTGTTTGACTTATTCAGACAGTGTTCTACCCCAGTTTAGCTGGATGATGTTTACTAATGGAAAATAACCAAACTTCTAAATTAGTTGATACTCCATAAATCAGGTAAGTGCAAACATTAAGACCAAGGTGCCCCATGCTTTCCTCTCTGAGCCCTGGATCCAAACTGCTTTCTGGCTACCACAAGCAGCCCAGGGGGCTAGGACAGGGATAAGCGTGTGAGGGTTGCTTGCCATCTAAGATTCCCTCAAACTTCATACATTGATGGGTTTTAACTTAAAAAAAAAAAAAAAACAAAGCCCTAAGATCAATATGTGCCTCTCTTTATGTTTACAAATATCCAAACTTTCAGGGATTCTGTTACTGTTTTCATAGTAAAGGAAGATTTAAAGTCCCTAGAGATGTCCTCCCCAAAGCCCTTGGGGGGGAGTGTCATGGAGAGAGATGTTCACAACTTTCTACCCAGGGTATTATGTAGAAGTTTTAGAATGTTACATTTCGCCCCCCACCCCAACCCCCCACCCCCGAGTCAGTAACAAAAAGTCCCTATTTTGGTGAATAACACAATCTTAAGAAATCACTTTCCCAGCCTATTCTCTCTTGTGGTCTCCAGGAAATTTCTATAGGAAATGAGTTACATGATATGATGCCTGGGATTTTCTTTAATAAACACCAGAAAGGGGGTGAGGGGACGAGAAGGAGAAGAAAAGAGGAAGAAGAGAAGATGGAATGGCAACATGCTGATGATTGTAGCTGAGGAAGGGACTTTGTATGACAGAATCACAATTCTGTTTTATCGTAAGCTTTCTCTGACATCACCACTGATGGAATGCAGGGCCTTAAGGATGTTGAGTGTGACCTCTGCCATTGGGTTCCACTACCAGCCCCATTTTTTAAAAAATTATTCATCAGTACTGTAGTCTCCTTTATCGAATCTTGTTCTGTTTGCCTCTCTCTCTCTCTCTCTCTCTCTCTCTCTCTCTCTCTCTCTCTCTCTCTCTCATCTATCTATCTATCTATCCATTTAGTAAGGGGGAGAGAAAAGACAACAATGGAAAGGACTGAGAACTAAAATATGCTAAAAAGAGGAAGAAATGCCAAAGGGTTGCCTTAGAAAATCAGGGGTGGGAGGGACTGGCTTTGATGAAGGAAGTTCCCATGAGCTTATTTGCACTGGACCCAGAAACAAAGTAAAAAACAATAATAAAATAATAGATGTGGAGGTCGGAAGGTCTATGCAGTCTTGGAGCTCAGCATTGTGACCAGTTTTTTAAATCCTTTAAATCCCAGGATGCATATTACACAGAACCTTCTTTGTTATCAGTGTTCCCTAAAATAACAACTAAAGACTAAAAAGGCTTTACCAAAACAACAAATGGTTCCTTAACCCACCCTCCAGTCCTTTTCTAGAGTGGTTTGTTATCACTAACTATCCTTTGACTCCTTTGCTGGTGACCTAATGAAATTCTTTCTTGGGTCACTCACTATAAATCTTATTCCAGCCCCTTGTAAACCTGAGTTAGTTGAAAGAGATTTTTTTTTTGAGGGTTGCAGTATCTCATATTTACCACTAAAGTATAGAAAGGTCCCAAGAAATAGGAAGTATTGCTCTCAGAGCCCAGAAACCCATCCCTATGGAGGTATCGTACAATCAATTCCTCATGATTGATTGAACAGTCTCTTCCCCCTGCCCAGAACATCTGAGTGCCTCAGTATTATCAACTATAAAAAGAAGGGATTGGACACAGCACCCTTGTAGCAGAGTGTGCAGAAACACCCCAGGGATCTTGTGAAAACAGCTCCAGAGGCCCCTTGGGGATGAGGTGGTCATGCTGAAGCTGCTGGATTCAGGACCATTTTCTAAACCCCTCCTGCTGTCCTCGATCCTTGTCCCCAAACCCAGGTAGAGTGAAGGAACCAAAAATTGCACGTTCACTTAAAAAAAAAATCCCACCTCCTCTCTGGAGCACTCTCTGGGCCCTGGATCCCAGCACTTCTCAGCCAGATATTTACTGCGGCTGTCACTCACAGAAACCACTTCCTGGCTGTAAGAGGCTTTCGGTGAAAGTGGTAAAATTTGTACACACAGACCATAGTGCCCAAACACACACAGGAGCGGCCCTCATGGGGTAAGATGGACTCAAGGACGGGAAGTAAAGGATGAGAGGAGCAGATTCAGGCCAGTGGCACTGATGTCCACGCTTGCCCTGCCTCCCCCAATGTTAGAGTTGGTCTGTTGCCTAGTACATGGTAGAGGTTCCATAAATAGTCAGAGAGGAAATGGATGGCTGAATAAATGACAAGATGGATGTTTTCCCTTAGTGATTACACTGCACTTACTTCTGTCCTGTAAGTCCGCGTTGGGGCATTGTCTTCGTCATTAGTGTGACTTCTTACACGATGTGGCTGGCACATAGCAGGCTGTCCAGTAAGTGCTGTATGAATGACTGGCTGCACCCCATACGTGACTGCTTGAGAACCTGTTGCAACTGAGTGGCAGGGTCTCATGACTACGAAGAAACCAGAGGGAACAGGGTGGGCTTCCATGGCCAAGGTAGTACAATCAATGCTTCGTGATTTAACCGAACTGCCTTTCGTGACAGCGCCTTCGGAAATGGGAAATCATCAGCTCATCCTCCATGGAGACAGTGACGACCCTTGTCCAAGACCATAGGTCTATGAGACAGAGAAAACTGGCCAGCAGAACAGATACACTGATTGTGAATCTGGCAAGGCTGAGTTTGCCTGTGTCTCTCCTGACCCTGAGCAAGAATATTTCAGCTCACTTCCCTGGACCTTCCAAAGGCAATTCTCTAAAATGAGGAGAGTGGAAAAAAAAATCCCTACCTTAGAATATCGCAGAAGATGAGGCAGAATTGTAAAAGCCATGGGTTCAGAACATCTGCTGTTAGGTACTGTCCCTGAGATGTGACAGGGAAAATTAATTGGTGAACTCTCAACAATGCAGTCATCTGAACAAGGCCAGCACAATGACAGCACCAGTGGACATGCCAGTGTAGACAGGGGAAATCCCCGTATGGTCCCACCCCTAGGAGAGCTACAGGTGGTCAATGGCCACCGAGAGAGGAAGAATCAGTTTCCTCCACAGATGAGCTCCCGCTTAGGTTGCCTAATCCCAAGTGGTCAACATGAGCCACACATGCAACCAAAGCAAAATGGATTCTGCAGGTTATATATATACATGTAACAATAACACTTACAAAAGAAATCGTGAATTTATGGGGGAGGCATGGGAAGTCGAAAGAAGAAGAGGGAAGGGTGGAGTAATGTGATGTACTGTAACGCTCATATATAAAGTTCTTAAGAAAAAAAAAACAATGAAAGAAAATGCCTCCCTTGAAGGACTGCTGCAAAGACCCAGAATAAAGCATGTAGCCTGGCATGGGGTTGGACCTCTGTAATTGGTGGGCACCATTGACCACCCTCAGCTGACCTGAACCTACAGCAGAATCACCATAGCAAGCTTCCTGCTGAAGCAGAATAGGCCTATTCTCTGGTTAGTTTGAACAGATTATTTACAGTTCCCTATCATTCATTCCCTTCTTAAATGGACCCATTCATAAGCCCTGGCAAGAGCTGCTGATTATTCACATTCCCAGTTACTCTCAAGAGACATACCCAAAGCTAGGAGACAGGTGAATAAAAGTAAGGGAGGCATCCAGATGATCACCCTTGTAGGGACAAGCCCACTGGACAGACCAGTGTTAGTTGGCTTTCTGCAGGGTAGAGTCACAAACACAGGTGGGCACTTAGTAAGTATCTGATTAGTCTGTGATTCCATATTATGTCAGTAGAGATGTAATTTATTAACTTGGTCTCCTGGCATTCTTCCAGGGCATGTATAATAAAATGACATTTTTCATGAAGAAATATAAATTAAATTAATTGGCATCCATATTTAATTGAAACTTCCTTGACAGTAGATGGATTCCCCCCCTGCGCCACCCTTGCTCAGCAAGGGGCATATCCTTCTGAGTGCTTGCAGACTGAAAAGAGGTCAACCTGTTCCCGGGGCTCCAGGAGGGGCTGCCTTTCAACAGAGTTCAGAGCAGCAGGAAAAGTGAACTGACCCTGGAAAAATCCTAAGTTGCTCCTCAGCGGCCCTCACTCTTTGGTAGGGAAAAGGTCTCTGGAGAAGAAAAAAAAAAACAGAAGGTTCTCAGTTCTGACTTCTTAGTCCCCTCTTCAACTTTACCATCCTCCAAAGAACGTTTAAGTCACCATCAAGTTGACAAATTGTGTAGAATTCTAGGCTCTAGAATCTAGAAGCTGCCGTGTAATTGTTAACAAGAGTGCTCAAAAAAAAGTGTTTTCTTCTCAAATAGTCTGTGTTTGTTCAGCTCTGGGGCAACATAAGGGGCCAATGAGGCAAAGGTCCTGACTTCCGCCCTGGTAGGTCAACTGTTTCCTCTGGCTCAGGGGTACAGAATGTACAACTTGACCCTGGCTTGCACACACCTCCTGTGAGTTATTTGAAGGGCTTAGCCGAAGACCTTGGGTACGTAGACACAATCAGATATGTAATAAGGAAAGGGAACCCAGTGTTGCATTATGTGACAGCAAATGGATCCATGGGCTGTTTTCATCAACGACCCGGGCAGTTCACTGCCGGCACTCAGTCCTGTTCCATGGATTCTCTCTGTTTTATATGCTCTGCTTTCTACTTCATGTACATTTTCTAAGCACTCTTACGTTACACTTCGTCAAGGTACTTGGACTTCAGTGTAACCAAAGACAAAAGAGACACCATGTATTATAACATCATTTGGGATTAAAGTAGCTACAGCAGTTGGAGTTATCTGCAATGCTGTTCCAATTCAGGAAACCCAAACCCTACAATTCAGTAATCCTTCATATGCCATGTGCCTCCACTTATATTTCTAAGACATTGTAAAGTGTCACAATGTCTGTCATTAAACTTCATTTGTTAATAGTAAATTGTTTGTATACACATATGGCCTATCCTCTACACCTCCAATCTATCATCTATCGCTTTGGCTTTTACTCCTGATCTGAACAAATGTGTCCCCTGTTATAATGGCAACCTCCTTTCTCCATTTCCTGTGTAGGGACTATCAGTTACAGTCCCTCTGCTGGCCAAAGGCCTGAGATCAGAACTAAAGTAATCAGAACCCCTTACCTGCCTGGAAGGTGTGAGCAGATCAGGCAAGGCTGAACACAGGACTCAGGAGGCATGGCGGCTCGGAATGCCCTCATGAGACTTAAGATATGAACAACAATGGAATCAGGTCTTCGACCTTTGAAGTGTGGGGAGGTTTGTTGAGGGCTGTCCAAAACATCATCCCAGCCAAGAATAAGGGAGTTCTAACCAAGCGTAGGGTAGTCCCAGAGTGGAGAGAGTAAACACTACTGTCCCATCTGTGCTCATAGGGAGCATGACCCTGCTCTCCCCAATAATGAGACAATACTTTTACTTTTGGCTTAAGCCAGTTGGGGTTGGGTTTTTTTGTTTGTTTAGTTGGTTGGTTTTTGGGTTGTTTTTGTTTGTTTGGTTTGGTTTGGTTGTTGTTCTGGTTTTTCAAGACAGGGTTTCTCTACGTAGTTCTGGCTGTCCTGGAACTCACTCTGTAGCCCAGGCTGGCCTTGAACTCACAGAGATCCACCTGCCTCTGCCTCCCGAGTGCTGGCATTAAAGGCGTGCACCACCATCGCCACAAAACTTTAAATAGCCAAGTAGGGCCTTGCAGCTGGGCATGGCGTCGACACCTATGGGTCAGAATAACTCTTCTGTTTTGTTTTGTTTTTTTGCTTTTTTGAGGCAAGGTTTTTCTGTGTAGCCCTCAGGCTGGTCTAGAACTCAGAGGTTCTCCTGCCTCTACCTCCTTAGTGCTAAGATCAAAAGTGTGCACCATCACCAGGCTCAGGGTTTTGTTTCGGTCACATACAAGTGCAAACACTTTGACTACCACAACAAATACCAAAAGACACCATTCATATATGACCACTCTTGCAATTCAGAACCAGTGAGGTATCAAAAGAGAGTGTGACAGGGAAGGACAACACATGGAGCTAGGACACCGAGGGACAAAGGTGTTGCTTACCTTTGTCTTCATGGTGTAGGTCACAAAACATCCTGCAAGTCATAAAATCAATTTGCTGGGACATGAATAGTGTTTGTAAAAGGACAGAAAAATGATTAGGTGGTATGCACATTAGGTTTGTGGCACTTTTATGTCAGGCACATGTATAATCATGTATGTTCTCAGGAGTGATTAAAAATACTTTTTTTTAGACATGGAGGTGATCAAAATGTTTCTATCACTGATTCACACAAAACTGCATCACAACATTGAATAAAGGAGTCAAAAATTGGCACTTATGTCTTCACATCAGATACACTTTTCCAGAACTGTTATCTGCCCTCAGTTAGCACTCCCGTGTTGATGAGGAGGGTTTGGCTGTCACCGAGAATTAAGGTAGCTGATTAAAGGTCTATAAGATGCCCCTCACAGAAGACTGCTACCTTGGAACTATTTGCTGACTCCAAGCTCACCTCTGGCAGAGATGTCTGAGTTCCTGGTCATCCCTTAGGGCCTAATTGACAGAATGTAGCTTAGCTCGCCTTGGTAGGAGAACTTGAAACACATTTTCTCTTCAGATCCCGAGAGTGGCCTATTGTCCATCAAGGGTCTCATGTGGTTTCTGGGAGAAAGCCATTGAAGAAGCCTGTGGCTGGCTTTATCTCCAAATGTAAAAATGGCTCATGAACTTCCATCTGAGCTAGTCCCACCTGTCGCAGGGAGCTGTGCTGTGTGATGTCTTTCTGTACACTGTGAATGTGTGTTGCTCTGATTGGTTAATAAATAAAGCTGCACTGGCCTATGGCAGGGCAGGATAGGTTAGGTGGTACATTCAAACTGAAGACAAGATGAAGAAGGGTGGAGTCGGGGGAGATGCCAACCCGCAGCCCAAGGAGCCACATGCCAACAGACAGGTAACACCACGACCACATAGCAACATATAGATTAATAGAAATGGGTTGAGTTAAGTTAAAAGAACTAGCTAGCAAGAAGCCTGACCTACAGGCCATACAGTTTGTAAGTAATATAAGCCTCTGTGTGTTTACTTGGGACCAAGCGGTTGCTGGACACAGGTGGGAGAGATTCATCTCCACCACCACCGCGGGCTGGCCAGGACTGGAGAAACTTCTAGCTACCAAGCTGTGAACATCTCTAACCTGTCTACACCACTGCCTTAAAAGCTTACAAGGAACAGTCACTTCCTGTTTACTGGTGAAAGGTAAATCGCCATCACTATGGCAACTCTGCAGCCAGGACTACCAGCTGTCCTCCTTGTTCATATAGTGTGAGGAACCCCTAAAGCTCCCTGCCCCATTGATGTGACCTTAGAGAGCATCCAAAATGTTAACTCTATATTTTTGCCTGCCAGCCTCTCACCACCATGGGACCTCAACATGGGGCCCAAACCTTAGGGCTGTCTCCCCCAGGTTCCCAATAGAGAAGAGGGCAAGCCCTGCTCAATTTTTAGCTTCACCCTGAATTTTATGATACATCCCATCTCACTTGGGCTCAGAAAAGAATGACCTGAACATATTTGTCTCGCCACTGATTCTCAAACATGTGTCCTTCAGTTACCCAAATCCATAAGGCAGAGATAGCCGACTCCTTTTTACCAGGATCAAGGACATCCCTTTCACAATGTACCTGCTCTACCTAGGACTTATTGTAAATCCAAAGTCACATTTGCACGGCTCTTATGCAAAGAAGAAAATGCAGGGTTTTTTTTTTTAAAGTCCTCAAGATTTTCTATACTATGATTTCTGCATTGTAGCCCGGGTGTAGTTAAGTGTGTCTTTCAAGGGTTTGTGTGTTGAAATTGAATCCTCATGTGCGGCACTAATTGGGGAAAGTTGACCTGATTGTGAAGTTTAGAGGTGGGGCCTTTGGGAAGGTGAGAACAAGTAGATAAGATCAACAGGATGGGCCACCAATGGTGAATTCCAGTAGCTTTATAAGAATAGGGAGAAAAGCCAGAACACACACACATACACATGAGCACATGCGTGTGTGTGTATGTGTGTGTGTGTGTGTGTGTATGTGTGTAGTGTGTATTACATTCTTTGTCTCTTGCCTTGTAATTCTCCTGTGTCATCAAGGGGCAAGAAAAGAAAAGAAATGAAAAGATCCACTGATGGACACAAGATCTTGACCTCTGACAAGAACCATGAGTCAAAAATGAATCTCATTTCTGTATAAGTTATCCAGCCTCAGAGGTTTGATCATCATAGCAGACTATAGACTGATACAATGGGCTTTATTAAAAAAATATGTTAGTCAAAATGTGGGTGGTATTGATCCTTTCTTCCCTGTCTTAATAAATTCTAAACACTTTGAAATAAATAATGTCTTGGGTTGTCAATAAATGGTTAACTTGGATAAGGTGACAAAAACAGATATATAGAGTTAAGGAGTGTGGTAGTTTGAGTGTAATTGCCCCCATAAGCTGATAAGGAGTGGCACTATTAGGAGGTGTGGCTTTGCTGGAGTAGGTATGGCCTTTTTAGAGGAAGTGTGTCACAGTGGGGGTGAGTTTCGAAGTCTCATATATGCTCAAGGCCACACCCCGTGTCTCAGTTCACTTCCTGTTGCTTGTGGATCAAGATGTAGAACTCTAAGCTACCTCTCCAGTACCATGTCTGCCTGCACACTGCCATGTCCCACCATGATGATAATGGACTGAACTTTTGAAACTGTAAGCTGCCACCTCAATTAGATGTTTTTCTTTATAAGCTGTGGTCATGGTGTTCCTTCACAGCAATAGAAACCCTAAGTTGGTACCAGGGACTGGGGTATTGCTGTGATATTCCTGACCATGCTTTTGTTTGAAGGAATATGAACCTTGGGATTGTGAATTAGAAAAGCAGTTGAATGTTTTAAGTGCTGCTTAATGGGACATACTAGTAGGAGCATGGAAGACAGTGTTGAGTGTGATTTGATGAACTGTGGAGGGCTGGCTCAAGAGGTTTCAGAGGAGAAGACTATTAATACATGACCTAGAGATCATTCTTGTGATATTTTGGTGAAGAATGTAACTGGTTTTTTTTTTTTTACTGTTGTCTGAAGAATCTGCCCGAGGCTAAAGTTTTGGATTAATTCTGTTGGCAGAGGAACTCTCAAAACATCCTAGTATAGACTCTGTTGTGTGGTTATTAGCGTTAACTCTAATGAAAATTTATAATGAAAAGGAGCAAGCTGAGCAAGGAAAAGTACAAAATGTGAAATTTGAGGAAAAAAAGAAGCAACAGGAAGTAGAATGGAGCTAAGTCCTGTGTTCAAGGAGATAAACAGATTAAGAAATGGAATAAAGGGAGTGGTGATCTTAGGGCAAGATCTCACCCAGCTAAGTTTCCAACTTGTGAAAAGGAATTAAAGAAAAGCTTAGAGTCAGGTGTGGTGGTACATGACTTTAATCGCAGCACTCAGACTGGCAGAGGCTAGCAGATCTCTGAGTTTGATTACAGCCTGGTCTACAGAGCAAGTTCCAGAACAGCTAAGCTTAGGCACTGAAGGAAATGATCAAAAACAGAAAGCTGGTGAAGATGTATTTTCTCACTATGCTCCCTTCCTTATGTTTTGGAATGGAAATGTATATCCTGTGCCATTTTATGTTGGAAGCATGTGATCTGTTTTTTGATTTTGATTTTATAGGGAATTACAGTTAAGAAATTGCATGAGCCAGGCAGTGGTGGCACACGCCTTTAATTACAGCACTTGGGAGGCAGAGGCAGGAAGATCTCTGTGAGTTCGAGGCCAGCCTGGTCTACAGAGTGAGATCCAGGACAGGCACCAAAACAACACAGAGAAACTCTGTCTTGAAAAACAAAAAACAAAAAACAAAAAACAAAGAACAAAGAAGAAGGAGAAGGAGAAGAAGAAGTAGAAGAAGAAGAAGAAGAAGAAGAAGAAGAAGAAGAAGAAGAAGAAGAAGAAGAAGAAGAAGGAATTGCATGAATTTCAGAAGAGATTTTGAACTTTGAACTTTCAGACATTGTTAAGACTGTGATAGACTATGGAGACTTTTGAAGTTGCACTAAATGCATTTTGCATTATTGTTGCAAGCTTATGAGGGCCAGGGAATGGAATGTGGTAGTTTGAATGCAATTACCCTCTTAAGATCCTAGGGAATGGCACTATTAGGAGGTGTGGCTTTGTTAGAGTAGATGTGGCCTTGTTGGAGGAGGTGTGTCACTGTGGAAGCAGGCTTGGGGGACTCATATATACTCAAGCCATGCCTAGTGTCTCAATTCACTTCCTGTTGCCTACGGATCAAGATACAGGACTCTCAAATCCTTCTCCAGCACCACATCTGCCTACAACAGACCATGTCCTGCCATGATGATAATAGATTAAACCTCTGAAACCGTAAGCCAGCCCCAATTAAATATTTTTAAGAGTTGCTGTGTCATGGTGTCTCTTCCTAGCAATAGAAACCCTAAGACAAGGAGGGAGTTCAACGAGTCAGTAAGTGTCAATCACAAGGACCTGATTTCAAATCCCCAAAAGTCATGTGAAGCCTGTCATGATAATACACATCTGTAATCTCACTGTTTCTGTGCAGGACAGGAGGTGGAGACAGGAGAATCTCGGGCTCTCACAGGCCAAATAGCCTTGCATGTGCAGCAGTGGAAACAAAGACCTGGTCTCAAACAAGGTAGGAAGTGAGAAGCAGCATTCAAGGTTGTTCTCTGAACCCCACATCCCCAAACTCCACATCCCCACCATGGCTTGCATGTGCCCAGACTTTCCCATACAAACAGGTACACACCCATGTACACATACACACCATACGCGCAAATCATACACAAAATTGAAATAAATTATTTAAGTGTATTAGAGCACATTATTGTCATCATTGGACAAATAGTATCCTCTAAATCAGCAGTTCTCAACCTGTGGGTTGCGACCCCTTGGGGAGCGTCGAATGACCCTTTCATAGAGGTCACCTGAGACCATTTGAAAACACAGATATTTGCAGTATGATTCATAACAGCGGCAAAATTACAGTTATGAAGTAGCAACAAAAATAATTTTATGCTTGGGGGGTCACCACAACATGAGGGACTGTGTTAAAGGGTCGCAGCATTAGGAAGGTTGAGAACCACTGCTTTAAATGAATAAGTTATTTTCATAACTATCATTGCACTTGGTGGTCAACTTGAAATGCAGTATGTATTTAAAATCTTCAGTATCTTTATACATAAACTCGCATGTGTACACACTTGTTCAGTATTTCCATAATGAAATTTGCAACAACTCCTCATCATTGTTTTTAAGAATGGTTGGGTCTTTTTAAGAATGGAAAGGCTATATTTTATAAGTCCAAATAATTAATTTCCAGTCAAAGTTTTCAAAAAATTATTCTTCTAAACCAGTAGTCAACAAAGATTTTTCTGTACCAAAATCAGATGGGAACAATTCCAGGCTCTGAGGGCCATATGGTCTCTGTCCCAACCTCATTGCTCTGGTGTAACATGGGAGCAGCTGCAGATACAGAAGTGAGTGGACATGGCTGCTTTCCAATAAAACTTTATTCATGGGTGCCCAGATTTGAATTTCATGTAACTTTCACTTGTCACAAAAATGTTTTTTTCATACACTTAAAAATGCAAAATCCATTCTCAATGTGTGAGAGACACAAGACAGGCCTTGTGGACTTAGTAAATCTCTTTTTATTTATTTATTTTTGCACGTATTTATTCTATTGTGTATGTGCATACTCACATGTACACGTGTGTCACAGTGTGCATGTGGAGGTCAGAGGCAATATTTCAAATTGGTTCTCTCCTCCCATCATGTGGGCTCCAGGCATCGAACTCAGGTCATCAGGCAGGTATGGTGATATTTTATTTGTGCTGAAATGTGATTTTTATTTGTATAAAATAAAGTTGCCTGGAGATCAGAGGTAAAAGCCATTAAGCAGAAGTCCGGCGGTGGTGGCACACTCCCTTAATCCAATCACATGGCAGGCAGGGTCTCTGTGTGGTCAAGGACACAGCCATGCGTGGTGACCCGAACCATAGAGACCCAGTACCAACCATAGAGACCTGGAGGTCTGTATAGACAGGCAGTGATGAGGAAGTCATGTGGTTGGGTTTAGATCCAATGAGAAGGCAGAACAGGCAATAAAAAGACAAGTCACACAGGAAGAAGGTCTCCCTCTCGGGTGAAGCAATGGCAGCAAGGTAGTCAGATAAGGCAGTCGTGGCTCTTGCTCTGATCTCTTTGGCTTTAACTCTGTACTTGGCTCCATGTTTCTTATTTAATAAGACCGTTTAGACATTCATCTACAGGCAGGTACCACCTGAGCCATCTCACCAGACCCTGCATTGCTTTTCAATATTTAGACCCTCTCCTCTCTACCCACTGGTGATGTAAGTCAAGGTAGCAACAGCAGCAAGCCATGCCGTCGTTAATATCCTACCTCTTATACAGCACCATTGCTCAATAGCATCTAGAGGAGAAATGGTGTCACACATCGTGTGACCTGGGCATTCTGAACAACATCCTTCATGATTTGCAGAACACGTTCTAGTGACACAAAGAAAGAACAGCAGAGAAGAATCACAGCTCTCTGCTGTTCCCTAGCAAATCATCTGGCCTCCTTTTCTTGTTGAATGCTAGGTGACAGGAGACGGGGTATGGAGAGCCTCTGGACAGAGGACCAGCTCTTACCCACCTGACAAGAGGAGAAGAGAGAGTGTGGCCAGTCTACTGACACCTGTGCCCTTGCTGATCTGTAGTAAAACATCAGAATTTTTATATGACTATAGTATCATCTTCTTCAGTGATTCCCCAAGAGAACATGAGAACCCATGTAACATGGAGGGGGTGCCTCAAACACTGAGGTCTAGGCCTGAGTCTTCAGCAGCCAGGCCACAAAGGTATGCACTATGAGTCATTCATAAAAGCTTGGTGATGATGCATGTATATAATCTACTTTAGGAAAAAAAGATTATGATGCAATTGGAAAATGTTCCAACCCAAACAGTTGAAACAACATTCACTGCTGGCTATTTTAAATCTGTTATCTGAAATCTACAGCTATGCCAAGCAACTCTCTCTCTCTCTCTCTCTCTCTCTCTCTCTCTCTCTCTCTCTCTCTCTCTCTCTCTCTCTCTCTCTCTGTGTGTGTGTGTGTGTGTGTGTGTGTGTGTGTGTGTGTGTGTGTGTGTGTGTGTAGGTCTAGGATAGCCCAGCTTTGCTAGTAAAATTTCCTTCTGGGGCACTTGTCACCATCACTCAGAGTGTGGGATTTGCAAGAGTCATTTCTGGCACTATGTGTGGGGTTAGATAGAACTAATTTCTGTATAACACTATTTTTATTGCACCAAGAAAATTCTAACAAAATAAACCAATGTGTGAAATATAATTTCTCACCAGAGTTATACCAGCCATCAGACTCCCGACCATCACTCATTTTCACATTACATAATTTAAGTTAATTGAATAAAAATGTTCTAACTTCTTGATGGTATAGCTAGACCTCAGAGATTTCATTACAAGAAAGAAAAATAAGCCACTCACACAAGCAATGCTCTTTTTAGAAGAACTTCATATAAAATGGCTATAATTACTGAACATTGGGGTTTTTGATTCACTCACAGCAATGTGGTGATCACCTTTTTACTCGTATCCAGTTGAGTTCTTTTCATGGGTTTTTAAGAGAACACGTAGTTGGGTCTGGTGGCACATGGCTGTGATTCCAGCACATGGGAAGCACAAATACGAAGATCTCAAGTTCAAAGCCCGCTTTGGCTGCGTGGCAATACCCTGTCTAATTCAAGGTTTTATTTAGTGTCTTAGTTAGGGTTTCTATTGCTTCGACTAAACACCATACCAAAAATCAAGTTGGGGAGGAAAGGGTGTATTTGGCTTACACTTCCACAGCACTGTTCATCATCAAAGGAAATCAGCACAGGAACTCAAACAGGTCAGGAATCTGGAGGCAGGAACAGATGCAGAGGCCATGGAGGAGTGCTGCTTACTGGCTTGCTTCCTCTGACTTGCTCAACCTGCTTTCTTATAGAACCCAGGACCACGGGCCCAGGGATGGAAACACTCACAATGGGCTAGGGTCTCCCCCATCAACCGCCAATTTAAAAGATGCCTTACAGCCAGATCTTATGGAGGCATTTTCTCAGTTGGGGTTCCCTCCTTTTGGATAGCTCTAGTTTGGATGTCAAGTTGAGACAAAACTGGCCAGCACACTAAGTAATAAAATAAGATGTCCCTTTGCAGGTGAAGTGACTCAGCAGGTGAAGGCCCTTGCCACCAATCCAGGCAGTCTGAGTTTGATCCCGGGGCCCCACATGGTAGAAGGGAAGACCCAACTCCCACAAACTGTCCTCTGACCTGTGCACATACACCATGACACACATGGGCTTACACACACACACACACACACACACAAATAGATAGATAGATAGATAGATAGATAGATAGATAGATAGATAGATAGATAAATTTAAAAATAAATATTTTAAGATGTTCTTAAATATACCATTCACAAGACGATAGTTAATTTACCATTATTTTATTTGGTGGGAAAAGTCTTTCAAATTATTTTAAGATATTACTCTATGCTAGATGCTGTTGTGTGTGCTGACCTGGTGTTGCCTTGTTTAGTGACTACTGTGTCACCACTGGAAGACTTGGAATCTAAGAGAACTTACCCCAACACCCCACAGCCACATCTACAAACTCCTCACTCATACTCTCCCACAGACTTTGGAATCTAAATCCATCCGTAAAGCTGTCTGTTCATGATAAAACTGCTACACAGTGAGAATCATGGGCAACTACTTCACCATGTGACTATTTTATTCATGAACTATAAAGTTCAAATCCACAGATTTTTTTCAGCAAATGATGTTTTCATGTGTGTGTGTGTGTGAGTGTGTGTGTGTGTGTGTGTGTGTGTGTTACCCAATTGACCCTCAATAGTTTCCAACTTAATGTGATAATTAGTTTCTCCTCAGCCAGCCGGGGTCTCCCCAGAGTTCGTTAGTCTTTTGACAGATTTGAAGTAAACTAAAGAGTTAGGCATCCCAGCAGCCCCTTGCAGGCTGACCGTTGCCCCAGCCTGGCGTACAGTCTAAGTGTTTGGGTGACTAGGCAAGTAGCATTACGTAGTTTCACTTTTTAATTAGAAAGCTCAGATTTCAAGGATCACGACTTAATTAAATTTTCATCATTTGCTGGTTATTCCTGCAATTAAAAACGACCTTCTCAGAATCAGATCAGCCATGGGGCGTATTTAAATCAACTTCAGGGGTCTCTCATTTCCTTCTCACTTGCGTAATATTCAAATCTCTCTAAATGTTGGGGTTTGAAAAACTGACCACCAGAGTCATCGAATGAGAGTAAGAACACTCTCAATCAAAGAGATCTTTGCCCTTTTCTTTGAAGAGGAGGGTGAACCACCTGTAAAGGTCATGAGGTCTGAAATACTGGAGCAACACAGAGATCAGTACACCCTGATAAGGCTCTCACATCATCCACAAAGTCATGGGAAGCCATTGGATGATGTTCATCAGAGAAATTCCATGATGAGGTTGACATTTTTAAAAGGTCATTGTATCCCTTAATGTAGTGGTATCAGAGAGCACTGTGTCAGAGAAAGAGAGACTAAATGGACATTTTGTGAAAAAGAAAGTCTAAGTCTATGTCCTGTATAATGTACTGAAACTGCAAGGTCTTCCATCTTGAGCAAGCGGATCACCTATGAAAACAGTTCCCCATTGTGGTAGTTTGAATGTAATTGGCCCCATTATCTCATAGGGAGCGGCACTATTAGGAGGTGTGGCTTTGTTGCAGTACCTATGGCCTTCTTACAGGAAGTGTGTCACTGTGGGAGTGGGCTTTGAGGTTTCCTATGCTCAGGATACCTCTGAGTGTGTTAGTCAACTTCCTGTGACCTGCAAGATGTAGTACTCTCAGCTACCTCTCCATCACCATCCCTTCCTACACACCTCCATGCTCTTTGCCATAATGATAATGGACTAAACCTCTGAAACTGTAAGTGAGCCACCCCAGTTGAATGCTTTCCTTTGTAAGAGTTGCTGTGGTCATGGTGTCTCTTCACAGCAATAGAAACCCTAGCTAAGACACTTTGCAACACAGGAATCCATGGAGAAGCCTCCAGAACATTGCGAAAAGGAACCAGCAATGTAAAGTGATGGAACCTGTAAAGCTATGTGTTATTTAAGAATAAGGATAGGACCCACACCAGTCACCCACGGCTGGACAGATGGAGCTCCATTCTTTATGTCCGTAAGGAGCTGCCCATCTGCGTTGTGGGGCGGGGGTCTCATAACACAGGCGCTTCGGTTCTCCAGGTGCCGAAGGGTTTTCATCACCGGGATAACAAAGTGTGTGGGGAGAGGGGAGGAACAGCAGATCGAGAAGAGCCCAAGTCAGGGCCAAAACCCAAGAAGAATGAGGTAGGAGCAAAGAAAAAATGAGAAAGAGAGAGCTGTGTCCTCCATGAGGATCCTGCAGGTCAGAAAGCCTCAGCTAGTGGCAAGCCTGCCGCACTCAAGATAGGCTCCTGGAATGTGGATGGGCTTCCAGCATGGATTAGGAAGGAAGGTGTGATTGGGTAAAGGAAAGAGCCCCAGATACCTTGTGCATCCAGGAGACCAATTGCGCAGAGAACACACACACACACACACACACACACACACACACACACACACACACATACAAATAATAATAATAATAATAATAATAATAATAATAATAATAAGTAAACCTTTAAAAAGAAAGAATAACAAGAAAGCAAAACATATTCCAAAAAAAGAAAACCTTACTGATTGAAATTAAAATACAGTGATTGCTCAGGAGGGGGAAATAATATGAACCTACACTCTGCTTACCCCTTCTTGTTATCTGAATGCTAATATTTTACACGTTTGGACTGAAGTATAGAAAAGTATCTATACTTCCAATCTGATAGGCGGAAATTTTTACCTAAAAACAATAATAAAAAAACCTCAGTTATCTATTTAAAAAAGAAGAAAAATCATAATAAAAACAATTTCATATATTCAATGATCATGATAAATGAAACTGAAGTAGTTGAAGGTTTTCTGAGTGAAAGAAAAAAATTACAAAAATGTACCAGCTTCTTTTCATAAAGGGCACACTAAAAGCATAAAGAACCAGAAATGTTGACAGCAAAGGAGAAAGAATCAGGGCGTGATGGAAGCAGATAGTTAGGAGGTTGGTTTTTAGCTCTGTTAGAACCAAACAAATACAACAAAACAAAAAATAAAGATGAAGTGGGTCCCTACCTAGTAAGAGACTCCCCAGAATGCTGAGCTTGGGCACACTCAATGATGAAGCCTTCACAGTTCAGAGAAAACAACAGGACCACATGGGAATAGTGGCCTAGTAAAAATTTCAATTCATGCACCTCAGTTATTCATAAAAGTTAGGAATATGGTAAATCGTTGCAAAAATTTATTTATAATGAAAAGTTTACAAAAGTAAAATTGATTTATTAGGCAGTTATGGAAAAAAAACTTGCCTCCTTGAGGTTAGCTAGATGGCTTTGTGGTTAAGAGTACATACTGTTCTTGTGGAAGACCCAAGTGTGGTTCCTAGTTTGGTCAGTGTCTTAGTTATGGTCTTCTATTGCTGTGAAGAGACATCATGACCATGGCAACTCTTATGAAGAAAACATTTAATTGAGATGGTGGCTTACAGTTCAGAGGTTCAGTCCATTATCATCATGACAGGGAGCATGGAGGCGTGCAGGCAGATGTGATGCTGGAGCTGAGAGTCCCTACATCTTGACTCAGAGGCAACAGGAAGTTGGCTGTGACACTGGGTGGTATCCTGAGCATAGGAAACCTCAAAGCCCTCCACCACAGTGACACATCTCCTCCAACAAAGCCACACCTCCCAGTAGTGCCACTCCCTGTGAGATTATGGGGCCAATTACATTCAAACTACCACAATCAGGTGCTTCACAGCATTCTGTAACTCCAGCCCTGTGGAGTTCCAGTTCCTCTGACCTCCATGACCACCTGCCTTCACATGCATGCACTCACACACAGACACATGAACATAATCAAAAATCAAATAAGTACGGAAAAACAGCTTGCCTCTAACAGTTAAAAAAAAATCTCAATCTTCAGGAGGTCTATTGAATAAATGGACGGCTCTGGTTCACAACAGTGTACGTGCATTTGGTAATTGTTTAAACAGCTTCTGGGTGTTCTTACAAAAAAAAAAAAAAAAAGCACAAAAGCCAAGAAAAAATGCCCATGTTAGCTTGATGTAGTTTCCAGTACGTGAGTATTCCAAACCTTCACGTTGTACACAGTAACTATACAAAACTTTACTTGCCAGTTAAAAAGAAATCATTGGTCACTTTTAAATGTATTCCAAACATTCCTAAAACCTATTAAACATTTTAAAACCTGACCACATACTACTTCATAAGTTAAGGCTCAAAATATTACATATTTCTAATACTATTAAACAAATTACAGCGTATTCAAAAAAAAGTTTTTATAAAATTCAATGAATGTTGCTGGGTTGTGGGTCATGGTTACTCACACAGGAAAAATGCATTGGATTATTGCCTTCTACCTCACATGCTGATCAAGAACACCAGAAAACACATAGCTGAAAAGCAGATCTGCAATTCGTTTTCTGCTGCTTGATGGTGAAGAGCAGTTCAGAACATGACCCAGTCTAGAAAGCATGCTACTGACAGGCATCTCGGCAAACAAATTAATGGGGCTTTTGAGTGGAACAGGCCTTATCTAGGGGATGCTTTTAGCAGGATATGTCTAGTCTTTTGAAAGCTATCACAGCGAACAAATAAGGTTTTGGATTTGGGATGTATAGATGAAGAAACCAACACATATCTCACAGACTATGCTTCAAGACCCTCTATCCCAATGTGGTCCACAGCGCATTCAACAAGGCAAGTTGGGGCCTATGCTCAAAATTACCTTATTCTTTAAGCTACAGGTAGAAGTTAATACTGGATAAGACCTGCAATTAGTGTGTGTGTGTGTGTGTGTGTGTGTGTGTGTGTGTGTGTGTGTGTGTGTGATTCAACCATCTGACCCCTTGTCCTTACTCAGACACTATAAGGAAAGTTAAAAAAGGAAACAGGTTTATTTATTCACAATGTAACTTGGCAATGGAGACTTAACCTGCTGAGTATATAAAGTCCTTCAAGTAGGGAAATGTCAGAAGAGGATTCCCAATGGGACAAAAAAACATATGAAAACTTGCTCACTCTTAAAAGGAATAGAAACATTCAAATCCGAAGTTGAGTGAAGGCCAGCAGGATGGCTCAGCACGTGAAAGCACTGGCCTGGCAACCCGAGGAGGATCTCGGAAATTCAGACAAAGGTGGAAAAAGAGAATAGACTCATTAAAATTGTCCTCTGACCTCCACACGTGCACTGTGACACACACATACATCACACACACAAAAAAACAATAATAAAGTTTTATTTACATTTGTTTAGTCATTTATTTATAGTGTGTGTGTGTGTGTGTGTGTGTGTGTGTGTGTGTGTGTGTGTTTAGATCCCCAGAACCCATGTAAAAGCTGGATGGAATTGGCAGCTGTCCATCATCCCAGGGCTTAGGAGTCAGATATAGGGGATCTCCAAAGCAAGCTGGCTACCTACATTAATTGGAATTGGTGAGCTCCAGATTCACTGAGAGATCTTGACCCATAAAATAAAAAAGAGCAATTGATGAAGACTTCTAACATCAACTTTGGTCCTCCACACACATGAACGTCCACATGCATGTACCCATGCACATACTTGTGTGCGCACACATGTAAATACACATACAGACACTGAAGACCATGTATTCTATTTTCCAGCTTTATGAAACAAAATTTAATAATATAGTTACAGACATATTGGTTGACTGTGTCTTATGTAAGGAAGTCACAACACAGTTCAGGACTCTAGTGACTGGAATGTGGTATCCAAAGATGCCCATTTTCAAACCCTCAGGACCTGTGTATATGTTTCTTTGCATGACAAACAGAACATTGTAGGAGCAATCAAGTCCAGTGGCTTGAGGGGAGGGTGTCTGCCCTAGCTTACATGGGTCAGCATTCCCACTGCAGTCCTGGGAATCCTCCTGGGAGGGAGACAGCGCTGTCGGGGAAGAAAGATGATCACAGCAGCAGAGGTCAGAAGTCAGAGAAGGGAAGAGAAATTGGCAGGTGTTCTGCTGCTGGCTTTGAAGATGGATAAAGGGGCAAGAAGGCAAGGGACGCTTTCATCCTGAAAGCAAGGCAAGGCAACGCATTGACTTCTATCCTAGAGCCCCCCCAAAAGGAACTCAGATAATGTTCCATGTCACAATCTTCTCTAAAACTACAAAATAGTAGATTATGTTGGGGGTCAGCGAGGTTATCTTGATTTGTTGTTGTTGTTGTTCGGTTTGGTTTAGTTTGAGTCTGGACGTTTTGAGACATGATCTAACTCCGTAGCCTCCCAAGTTGGCGTTGAACTTTTTGTGCTCCTGTTCCTACTTTCTTATATTGTTTTTTTAAGCTATTAAATTCATGGTGATGTGTTACAGCAGCCCCAGGAAATGAATACACGGTGAGGTAGAGGCAGGAGTTTGGGGGAGTAGAGCTCCACCCAGACCCAACGATGCCAGCTAATGTGCTCAATCCTAAAACTGAAGGAAGTCTCCTTGAGGATCAGCTTCACAGTAATGCTTTTTAACTTGCAGAAATCATGTCCCTTAAGTGCCAGATATACAGACATTCTTCACATGCATGCACACAAATATAGAAAGGCCAATATAGAAAGGCAGCAGGTTTGGGGAGAGAGTAATGAAGTATGGTTTCCCCCACGTAGTACATTTGCTTGTTGTGAAGTTGTTTGCTTTTGTTTGTTTGTGGGGAAGGGTCTCACTATGCGGTCCAGTCTGGTCTTGAACTCATTATTCTCTTGTCTCAGCCTCCTGATACTGAGATTACAGTCAGGTGCCAATACACTCAGGCACATACACTTTGTTTGCAATACCAACGGACCATTCCAGAAGAGAGAATTAGGCAGCAGAGAGAGAAATCGAGCCTTCAGGAAAGAAGCCTAAGGTTGTCACCCTCTGGGTGGTAACTGAGTCAGTGGGTGAGTTATACAGAAACAATCCACAGGATGCTGACTAATCCCAGAGTGAGCTACTAATTAAGGAAGAAAGGAAAGGGCCAGGACGCACTCAACTACTGCCCTTGGATTTTATCCCCAGTGTCACGAAACTGAAGAAACAAAAACATAAGGCAATCAGTGAGGGGTACTCAGGTAGGAGAGAGCATGGTAATGAATGCCTATAATTCCATCTGTCTGTGATCTGAGGCAGAGATATCACAACTGAAGGATGATGTGGGCTACACAGTGAAACCTTGTCTCAAAACCAAAACATACGTACCTATACACATAAATATATATACATATATATATATATATACATATATATTGAGAATTTCGTACAATGTTTCTTGATCGTGGTCATCCCCAGCTCCTCCCGGGTTCACCTCCACCCCCCATTCACAAACATTTTAATTACAAGAATCTATGGATATTTCTCTCTGAGGTGTAGGTCAGTCTCCTTTTCATCTCTTTCAAGTTCTAATTGAAGGAAAGGCCCAAACTTAAGAATTTAGATATCCGTGTAAGTAAATATGTAGAAACATACTTTAATAACTCAATGACAAAATTTAACAATCCAAATATAAATGTTGAAGTAGCAAAGTGTATCCCTGGGGGGGTCTATTTTTATCTGCCACAGGGACTTAAAAGTCACATTGACAATGTCTCTGTCTGAGCTTGTCTGGAAACAGTGTGGTGCCATCTGTTGGTGAATTTGTGGGTACTGCCAGTCTCTTTAGCAGCAAATGGAGAGATTTTCATTCATACCACTATATACTTGAAATCCACTTCCCTTAGAGAGATTACTGTAGTGTTGTTAAGATCAGACAGTGGTGAAGGTCAGTCAAAATTTAATACAAGAAGACTGACACTCATGCTTTGTTCCCACGCTCCAGCATTTCACCAAACTGTCTTGCTGGGTTCCGGTTCTCTGTCTTAGAGATCTGTGTACTCTGCCTCTTGTCCCAACTCTTCCTGGCGCTTACCTCAGCAAACATGTTTGTAAATCCATTCACAGAGATACTGTGGGTCAAAACAAACACAAGAATTCCTTTAGAATCATTAGATATGCGCAAAATGGTTTATTTAGGTCTAAAGTTTAATAAATAACAAAAATAGAAGCAACTTAAAAATGTTTCCCATTGAATTAAGAAAAAAAAAAAAAACATCCTTCCTGTAAATCTCGTTCCCTAACAGCTCCACTCTGCTCCTGTCCAAGGCAAAGTTTCTTATAATAGATTATAATTGATGTTCTAAGGCTTACTTGAATTCCTTCCTGTGTCTCCAACTCCAGCCCAAATACATACTAAAACTAACAAGCCACAGATAGCCCTCAGGGTGCTAAATCTGCCATTTCCTGTCACTGGGTCCCTCCCCTCTTCCCTTCTGAAGGCCAGCTCCCTCTGGCTGAACACTTTTTGTTTGGTTGGTTTTTGTACTTGGTTTTACAGTTGCCACCTCACTCTCCTTGTGGCCTCTCCACAAAGCCGTCTGCAACGCCATCACCTTCTTTACCACCTGGTCCTCGCTGAAGGTCCACCCTCACAGGTCAACCCTTAGATTATCGCCTTTCCACCACTCCCTCCCTTTAGCTAACCGAGAGCTCCCCCCAGCCATTGTCTGTCTAGTTTACCCTTGGTCTCATCCGGCTTTAGCTCTAAGGCAGTCGTTCTCAACCTGTGGATGGTGACCCGCTCTGGTCGGCTGTCGCTTTCACAGAGGTCGCCTAAGACCATTGGAAAACACAGATATTTATGTTCATAACAGTAGCAAAGGTAAAGTTATGAAGTAGCAACAAAATATTTTTATGGCTGGAGTCACGACAACATGAGGAACTGTATTAAAGGGTCACAGCATTAGGAAGGTTGAGAATCACTGATCTAGGGAGTAATGTGGTAAATGGGTTTGATGATCAGTTTACCTATTGTGGCCTCTCCAGAACAGAAACCAATACTTAGCATGTAGAATCATACAAGAATTATTGAATGGATAATTATCCAGCAATAATATTTACTCTGTAAATTTCATGAACGTGTGTGTTGTATGTGCATGTGAGTGTGGTGCATATGTGTGCAGTGTTTGAACAACTGTGTGTGGGTACTCATGCTTGTGAGCTGGCAAACAGAGGATGACTGATGTCCTGCTCTGTCACTCTGCCTTAATTTCTTTGAGGCAGGGTCTCTCTCTGAACTTGAAGCTAGGTTGACTGTCAATGAGCCCTAGCAATTCCCCTGTCTCTGCCTCATCCATATCCCCATGGTGCTGGGGTTACAGATGCACATGACCATACCTGGCTTTGCATATGGAACTGGGGGCTGAACACAGGTCCTCAGGTTTGCCCGACAAATATGCTCATACACTGAGACATCACTCCAGCCCCTTTTTTATTCATTCATTAATGTATTTATTCATTTAGCGACAGAATCTCATGGAATCTAGGATGGTCTTGAACTTGCTCTGTAGCTGAAGATGACTTTGAACTCCTGATCCTCTGACCAACACCTCCAGCATGATAGGACTACAGGTTTGCACCACCATGCCCAGCTGATGAAGTGACAGCTTGAGGCACTGAAATTTCAAAGCTCAGCAATTCTGTAAATGCTGGTCAGGCATAGGGCCTGTCTGCAATCCCAGTGCCCAAGAGGAAGAGAAGGAGGAAATCCCTGGGTCACACTGGCCAGCTAGACTATCCAAATCAGGATCTCTCGGTTCAAGGGGCAGACCCTGTCTCAACATATAAGGTGGTGAGCAATCAATGCAAACATGCACACACACACACACACACACACACACACACACGTACACACTCCCACCACACACACACATACACACACGTGTACACACTCCCACCACACACACACACATACACACATACACACACACATGTACACACTCCCACCACACACACACACACACACACACACACACATAATATTTTATATAATATGCTAGAACAGAAACTACGGAATTTTATTTTGGCCCATTTTGTTTAACCCAGCTGGATAAGCACAAAGGAAACACTGAGAGAATTCCCACTGTAACTGAATGGTTGGCCCACCACCCCTGTGATCTCCAGACCTGCTTCCAGAGCCTTTGCGGTAAGACAGTTCGCCACCCATGAACACCATCTGGGTCTCTCTTCTACCTTCTTAGATGAATGCAGTACAGTGGTTAGGACAGCAGGGTCCAGGAGCCACCGACCCAGAATTGGAGTCTCCGCTCTGCCACTCACCGTGTGGCCTTGAACAAGTCTCTTGAGGTCCCTATACCCCAGTTTCCATCTAAGAGCATCTGCCTGAATTGTTTATGGTGAGAACTAAGTGGACTCGTCTATGTCAAACACTTGAAATGTACATGGAAAATTAAATTCTCCATAAATGATAATTGCTGTTGCAGCTGATATTTTCAGTTTCTGAACAGAAAAGGGAAAGCATACATTTGGTTAGGAAGTGTTTAAAGGTAGCTCTCATCTACTTCCCATATCTAACTTATTTTTATTCAATTACTTTTGCTAGTCTCTGCTCCCAGGCCTTTATGATCTCACACATTCATGAAAAAACAAGAAGACCTGGATGGAAATGGCTTGACTGTGGTAGTTCATGTCAGTGATTCATACAAAATACTATTTCATCAAAAATCATCTCATAGCTGGGAGCTTCCTCTTCCCTCAGTGTCCCATAGTTCCAGAAAGTGCTATGTGGCCACTGAGAAAGAAGAGTTATAATAAAATGTCTCACCCAGTTTTCAACCCTGCATGTTACAGTACCAACCTGCCAGGCAAGAGGTTTTCCTATATCATTGACAAATAAAACTAACTAGGTTGTTGCGGGATATTTGATTGCACCGTGAAACCCGAGACTGTGTTAATAAAATCAACCTTGGATCAGGGGGCGGAGCCAGCGACTAGTTGACAGGAACTAGCCATAGAGAGTACAGAAGAGCCAGGAAGATGGATAGAGAGACACATGGGGAAGGAACAGGGAGGGACTTGAAGTTTCCTGGTTTTTTTTGTTTTTGTTTTTGTTTTTGTTTTGTTTTTTATTTGAGACAACTAGAGAGACTCTCTTCCTGGGTCCCTGGCCGAAAAGGAGGGTCAGTTGGTTGCCTCGGCTTCTCTGATCTAGCCGGTTTTCACCCCAACATCGGACTCCCGAGTCTTTAGTGGTAAATGATGGAGACTTAACTAAAAACTAGATTTGGAGGCCGAGCCAGTGCCAGAAGGACCAGAAATCCCACCAAGCTGCAACCTGAGCCAAGGGGCCACAGGCTGCAGACAGCAGTTAAATTATCAGTAGATTCAAGTGCAGCCGTCAATCAGGCAGAAAACCGGCACTAGGTTATCGTATACGGATAAGGGTTTTGTAGATGTGATTAGGGATTATCTTAGTCAGTTTGGGCTACTGTTACAAAACACCTTAGACTGGGCAGATAATACAACAGTATTTATTTCTCACAGTTTGGGAAGTCAGGGGATTCAAGACATTGCCACTAGAAAACATGGTGCCTGGTGAGACCTCTTTTTTTCTGGTTTGCAGATGGTGCCTTCTTGGTGTATCTTCAAACAGTGGAAAGAAATCTTCTGTTCTTTGTCTTTACACAAGGGCACCATTCCCCGGGAAGGGCCACTCTCGTGGCCTTATGTAATCCTAATTATTTCCCAGATTCCTCACCTCCACATACCGTCGCAGGGGTGAGTAGAGCTTCAACCCATGAAGTTGAGGTGACATATACATGCAGTGCATAACAGGGGTCCTGATGTGCAGGATGCCTTGGATTATCCGACTGACCTTCAATTTCATCACACATCTCTAATGAGCGAGGCAGGGGAAGTTCTTCAGATGGACACAGAAGACGGAATGTGACCGTGGAGACTGGCGTGAAGCGACCACAGATCAAGTGGTGCAGCCATGAGAAGCCAGAAAAGACAGGGAGTAGACTCTACCATGTGTCATTGAAGGAGAATGGCCACCTCCACCCTAGGCTCAAATATTTGCATAGTCCCCAGTTAGTGAACTGTTTGGGGAGGATTAGGGGGTGTGGCCTTGTGGGAGGTGGTATGTGGCTGGGGGTGGGTGGGCTTTGAGGTTTTGAAAACCCAGATAGTCTCTCTCTCTCTCTCTCTCTCTCTCTCTCTCTCTCTCTCTCTCTCTCTCTCCCTCTCCCTCTCCACTGCCCGTGAGTCAGGATGTAAAGCTCTCAGCCACTGCTCCAGCACCATGCCTGTCTGCTTCCTGCCATGATGATAACACTCACCCTCTGAGACTAAAAGCAAGCCTCTAGTTAGGTGCTTTCTTTTATGAGCTGCCGATTGGTCATGGTGTCTCTTTATCACACTAGAAGAGTAACTAAGTCTTAGTTAGTCTTAGTGTTCATTAGATGTCTTGGATACTAAGACATCCCCTAAGCTTCCAGAAATAGGACACATTGATTCAACCGGCTGGGCTACAGAATTACAACTTAACTTTTTCATTGATTTAAACCACCCAGGTTATGGTAAGCTATCACGGCAGCCACAAGAAACAAATACAGACAGGACTGGATGAGGTGTCCTGAACCAAGAAACCAATCGGTAATTTCTGTACTCAGAGAACACAGAACAGACAGGTTCACAGCTGAACATGGTGTTCAGGGAGCATAAGAGGGTGTTCACTCTTCCTAAATACTCTCAGGGTTTATAAAAGTTAACAGGATCAAGGTCTTTAACTCAAAATTATCAGAAAATGTGATACAACATGCTAGTTTCTACTGCTTTTTCATATTTACTTTCTATGAAATATAAACAAAATATATAAACTAAAACATGTTAAAAAATAGCAAGTATAAATTTCATGTATACATTTTTTCTCCACTAAAAGGCAATTTACATAAAACACAAACATAAACAACATCTGTGTGTATCTCCAGTAATATATTAAGTGATGGTGATGTTCTATTTAACCAAAAATGTACTTATGCATTCAAAATTATCATTTACATGGTTTTGGGGAAAAACCACATTTTTCCCAGTGGAAATTACCCTAATGTGTTTTAAAATATGTAAACATGCCCTAAATATATCAGAGTGGTATTTGTGAAATATCACACATGTTCATAGTTTACCCTCATGATTATGCTGCATAGCTTTAAAAATTATGTGACTCTCTAAACACACACACACACACACACACACACACACACACACACACACACACATATACTACAGAAAATCAGAGTTCAGATTTGAATCTGGTGTTTGAATGATTCCTTGTTTGGACAATTAAGACACTGAGGATTTTAATGAAATCTCCAGAAATAAAACATGCATCTTTTGGCCAGGTTGGTACCTTTTTTTTTTTTTTATTTCACACCATCTGAACTCCAGGGACTGAGGGACTGAGTAGCTAGCTCTTTTGGATTTCTGAGGCTTCTATGCAGGACATAGAGGGGCTGGGCATGGAAACCATTCCCGGATTCACAGTGTTGGCTTCCTGGAATGCACACCCTCAGTTGGAGATGGCATCTAAGATCAAGGCAGAGAGTCCTTCTTACCTGTGGTACCCCTCTTGCTTAAAATCAATGTTCTCCATTCTCTCCCATCTCCTCTCTTCCTGCTCTGAGTGAACCACCAATATTCTTTCTTCTTCAAAGACTGTCCTCTTGGAAGAGGCAACATGGCAGCATGATGCAAGCATAGCAGTTAAGTGCATGGACTCTGAAGCCACGTAGACTGCCTGCAAGTCTTGCTGCTGCCCTTACTAGCGTTGTGAAGTTTGGCGGGTTACTCACTCTGCTAGAACCTTAACACTTTTAAAGTTTGATTTTTTTATATTGTGTGTACACATGATGGGGGTGTGGACCCATGCATCACAGTGGATGCACGGAGATCAGAAAGGGACTTTGTGAGGTTGGCTCTCTCCTTCCACGTTTATGTGAGTTCTGTGGGTCAAACCCAGGATGCCAAGCTTACCAAGCAAGCACCTTCACCCTCTGGCCCTTTCACTAACCCGAGCTCCAACATTGGTCTGGGATGTCTGAAATATGGAGGACCTTTACTCTATGTTGCTATAATGCTTAACAAGTCACTAGCACAAATTATGCTTCGAGTGTGAGGGAAAGGAGCCAAGCGCAACTGGACACCTTCTCTTGGTTCCTCTAAAGCAGCTCGCTTCATGCTTCACGTGTTGACAGGCTCACAAATCCCATAATATGCAAAGAGCTCAGAGCACTGCTGGTACCGTCTGTTTCTTCCGTCTGGACACATGCTAACCTTTGTTGGAGCTGTTTAGCTATATATGTCTCAGTAGCCCTCCAGCTTACCCTCAGCTTTCTGCACTTCAAACTCCATGAGATAAAGGTCGACATCCTTCACAGCTTGAAGCCTTCTGTGGAACAGATCTGCTAGCCATGAGGGACCAGAGCCCTTGCAAGAGGCTGGGTTTTCTGCTCAGTCTCTCTCTTCTTGCTATAAGAAAACACTGTTCCAACTGTGGTTGACATCTGCATTCTTTCTTCTCAGCTACCTAAATCATTGGCCAGCCTCTTCTCTGCATAGTGCTAACTTGCCTCTTGACCTTGGCTGCACTAAGCTATGATTTATGCTACAACATGGTGTGACCTCCTAGTATAACATAAAATAACTAACAAATATGTGAGCACAGTCTGTGAGATGCCATTACTCCAGGTAGCAAGGATGCACCACATACTTCCACAAGGTGCCATGGTGCACTCTGGTACTTTCAGATGTTTGGGAGGCTGAGGCAGGGGGATCACTTGAACCAGAAGTTTGAGGTCAGCTTTGGCAGCATACCAAAACTTTGTTCTCAAAAGGGAAAAGGAAGGGAGGGAAAAAATCTGCCTCTGATTATACCATGATATATTCAGACTTCAGAAATATTAAAATGTGAAAATAGTATACAGTCTAGAATTCATGAAATATGGCATTGTTATAAGGAAAATGGATGTGTGCGTAAAATGTCATTGAGTGCCTTCTCTGATTAGATTGGGAAAATGTTTTCTTACAGATGCAGAAATGAATTTGAATATCAGTATGCATGAGCTTATAAATGCCATGCAGTTCTTGAATTCTCTAAATGACCCATATGTAGTTACTTCCCACAGCCACTCACCGTCACTTTTCATATCCCACCTGATGAATGACTTCAGAGGCGGTCCGAATCTCATTCCCCTCTGGGCACATTTTATTTAAATGATCTACATTACTGTTCCCTTACTCTCCCTCTGCCTATTCCTTCTGTTCAAATGCTATTCAACGACCGTATTCTCATTAAAAAACAAATCCCTTGCATTTGACTCAAGACACTAGATGCTCAGCCTGCCTTCTAATTTCAGAACTTGTATGTGATTAATTCCAGGGACTTCATCCATAGATTTGGACATCTAAACAAAACTGAAATAACCCCCCATCTCTATCCACTGTGCCCAGAAGTGTCCCTCCAGCTGTTCCAGGGGCTGCTTCATCTCAAAGGCGCCCCTTCACTAGCAGGGGATTTTCTGGGCAGTGGCTTTGCTTATGATTAATTATCATGAACCCAAAGTGGACCTTTGACTTTCTGGCTCTTAGCTGAGTAGCCAAGATATTTCTCTAGACTGAGATAGTTGGCTTCAGTTCTAATTAATGATCAGTCGTTATCAGCTTAGTTTAGACTTTTTGCTCTCTGACTTTTTGGCTGGGTAGCCTAAACACTTCCCAGATCCAAAGGGCTGGCTGAAATTTATGTCCCTCTTTCTGGCACTGTCCTGATAATTCTGATGCTTTCCCGGATCTGCAAAAAAGATTTTAATTGTTTACAGTCTTGATTAATGGGCTTGCTGTTGCTTTGATAGTCCATCATTTATAATGATAAGAAGCAAAAAAACAAATGGCGCTTTCTATTACTCTCTGGGGCCCTTTGGTCCATCCTTTCTAAAGAGCGACTGTTCTGTTTCCTTCCCGATTTCTATTAAGTTACTAATAATTGCATTATAATTGAACTTTAAACTATCACTTTTTCTAACTCCCGGCAGTATTTATTACCCTGCAGATTTTCTCACTGTTATTTCAACAGTCTTTCCCAGAGTCTCCTGGTTGTATATCTCCAATCAGCAGCTCACCAAGACAGTTCGTATCAGTTCCTCGAAAACGGTTCTCTAGCGTCTATCACAAAACCTAGTGAGCCTTGTCTCCTTGTGTGCTGTCAAAGAAATGAATCCCCTTGACTCTGTAATCGCTCTCTGGTTAATTACTTCGTTTGGCCAAGTAAACTGTCCTTATCCAAAAATAGAGCCCAAAGTTCTTTTCTACTAACAACTCTTATGTTTGCTTATCAACTCATTATCTAAGTTCTAGTTTGTGTTGGGGGTTCTGGGCACCCCGCTAGTGTTTGTAAAGGCTGTTGCTGGTGTGAATTGATGCCATGTTTAAGCGAGTCTAAGTGACCTTCTCTCTCAAAATACTTGGCTTAGAAGAAAATATATCTTTTCCACATCTAGGATGCCCTGTATCTGCTTTCCTTGTCTCCAAAGGAAAAATGGAAAAAAAAAATAGTATTTTAGGGAGGTGACATTGTCAAGTTATTTTTTTCTATTTTTGAAATGACTTTTGCCCATTCTAGTTTCATACATTTTCTTGACAATGACACGGCAAGCTAGTTTGCACTCGGTTATATTTGTGTCTTAAATCAACAGAGACCTGTGCCTACAGATCATTAATTTCTGTATTCCATTTCAAATAGCTCTCTGCATTTTCCATTTGACGGTAATAGAAATTTCACACGTGGTAGACGGCATCTCTGCCTACGCTCCCCATCAACTTCCCTTCAAAAGAAGGCGTGGGCTTGGTTCCTCCAACGTTATACTCTTGGACCTCTCTCTGGAACCCCTCTCCTCCCTTGCTTTTTTTTCCCATAGCTTCTCTCTTCCTCTTTGTCTGTCTTTGGCCCTCAAGCTCTCTTAATCGCTCCACCCTCTGATCCGATGCCACACCTGGGCTTGTTATGGCCTTTGGACACTCTGCTCCTACATTCCTCCCCACAAAATTCATAGCCCCCCATCTTTGAACCATCATCACATACTCATTGGTTGCTCCTTGTCTCTAATATATTTTTCCCACCTGGGCTGGGATTAACAGTTTTGCTTTTGACAACGTCCTCCTACCAGAGCCCAGCTAGCACCTCCCCTGCCCCTGTTTATCACACACTCACTGCATGTCTACAGTGTGTCAAGTACTCAATGCCAGGCCTTGAAGATGCAGTGATGACCAGTGTGCACAGACCATTTCGATTCTCAAAGATCGGCCAGCTCAGCAGAACTTGAAAGGAAGGGCTTGTTGCTTATCCCACAAGTCAAAACAAAAGACACACTCTTCTTGCCTTGTGAATTTGCTCCATGCTTCTCCTTGCTAATCGCCTCATTCTCTTTTGGAATTATCCTTCTTATGTAGTAACCTACGTAACCAACACCCCAAGTTTTCAGCAGTTTAGAACACCTAGTTCACAGTTCTAGGTCACCCATGGAGTTTCAGCTCAGCAGGTCTTTTCTGGGAAGAACTGGGCGAGGCTGGCCTTCAAGGTCAGCTCTATGAATCTCAGTTCTGGGACCCACCATGGAGGAACGGAAGGCACTGGGAGCATGCTCTTTTCACAGCAGAGGACGGAAGTTCCAGCAACGTGCAGCCCCCAACTGCGCCGTTTGGAGCCACGCACATAACCAAGCCTGACCAAGAAAGTCTGATTTCCTTCCCACCACACAACGGAATGTCTGCACAGCATCACTTGCTCTCAGCCGTATCCCTTCCCTACAGTGTTCGTAGCTGCCAACCAGTCACTACGTCCTGTCAAGGTTTTACTTCTGTGTAGTGCCTACATCCCTTCCCCTGCCAGCCAGTGACTGTACCTGCAGGTGAGAGTGGATCTAGACGCCCTGCCTCTTCCCACAACAGTTGCTGTCAGACTTTCTCCAGAGGAGATCCTCTGTGCTCCTTCAGAAACATGTGAGTGCTCCAGCGGTTTGTAACCTTCACCAGCAAAGGCATGACCCACCGATTACAGCTTTTATGGTCTGTCTTTCCTTCCTTCCTTGCTTCCTTCCTTTCTTCCTTCCTTCCTTCCTTCCTTTCTTCCTTCCTTCCTTTCCCCCTTCCTTTCCCCCTTCCTTCCATCCTTTTTACTCTTTCTTTTTGTCATTCCAAGAAAGAAATCACAATATTTTATTCTGGCTTTAACTTCCCTTTCTCTAGTGACAAATGATGGTGAGTATATTTTCGTATATGTTGATCTACTCTACAAAGATTTCTTTTGGTGGAGTGTTACAACCTTTTACACATATTTTAACCAAGTTACCTTTTTTATTACTGAGTTTTGAGAACTTTGTGAATCTCATGAACACCAGTCTTTTGTCATGTATGTCCTCCTCGAATGCTTTCTGAAGATCTGTGGTTTGTCTCTTTGTTCTCATAACAATGTCTTTTACACAGAAGAAATCTTATTTTTTTCTGTTTTCACAAGGTCCAATTTATCACTTTTCTCTCTCATCTTTGAACTAAAAATAGATTTTTTTCATACAGTATATTCTGATTAGGATTTCCCTTCTCCCAACTTTCCCAACTTCTCCCAGATCTTCTCCACCTCCCCATCCACCCAAATCCACACCCTTCTCTCTCTCTCTCTCTCTCTCTCTCTCTCTCTCTCTCTCTCTCTCTCTCTCTCTCTCTCTCCCTCTCCCTCTCCCTCTCCTCCCTCTCCCTCTCCCTCTCCCTCTCCCTCTCCCTCTCCCTCTCCCTCTCCCTCTCCCTCTCCCTCTCCCTCTCTCTCTCTCTCTCTCTCACTAGAAAATAAGCAGGCATCTAGAAAATATAATAAAATAAAAACAAGCAAACCAGAGTAGGACAAAACAAACAAATAGGAAACAAAAAGACCCAAAGAAAAAGTACAAGAAACACACATAGACGCAAAGACACACACATTTGCACACCCAGAAACCCCGTAATAAACACATAGCTAGAAACCATAATGTATCGCAAAAGACAGGACTTTTAAAAATGCCCAGACAAAGCGCTATGAGATAAACACCTCCAAAGACGCCATTGAGTTCATTTCGTGCTGACCATCTACTGCTGGACACGGGGCCTTCCCCTGAGTCTGGTTTATATACCCAGTGACATCCTGTTGGGGAAAACTAATTTTCCCTTTGCAAGCAGTTTTCAATTGGAGGTAGCTTCTGGATTAGGAACGGGGAGGGGGCTTGTGTCCACTTCCTTCTCAGTGCTGGGACCCCACCTAGCTTACACCTTAGTAGCCCCTGTGCTTGCCGCCGTGGACTCTGAGATCGTGTGTATATCAATCCTGTTGTGTCTAGAAGGTCCTATTCCTTGTTACCTTCAATCCTCATTGGCCCATAAAATCTTTCTGCCTCCTCCACAGAGTTCTTTGAGTTCCTCAGGAGAAAGGTTTGATGGAGACATCCCACTCAGGAATGAGTGTTCAGAGATTTCTCACTATCCATATTGTCTAATCGTGGGTATCTGTGTTTGTGCCCATCTACTGCCCTAGGGAGCTTCTCTGGGGAAGGCTGAGCAAGGCACTGTGCTGATTGGGTGTTCGGATCTTGTTTTTGGTATCACAGCTAAGAACTCTGTGTACCATAAGGTCACCAAGATTTTTTTTTTCTTACCCTTTCTTTTAGAAGCTTGATAATTTCAAGGTTTATACTTGTCCATTATCCATTTGGAAGCAATTTTGGATAAAGCGAAATATATGTTCTTTTTCTTTTTTATATCACAGTAACTTTTGTGTTTCAGGAATGATTTATGGGGGGCTTCAGGAGGCTGCAGGGAGGCCAGACGTGGTGGAGTGGTGCAGTCTGGCAGTGGGGCTGTACAAAGGACTGTTCACACGGCAGTGGACCAGGAGGCAGAGAGGTCCTCTGGAACCGGTAGCTGGGCTGTAACTTTCCAAGACGCTCCCCCAGTGACTCACTTCCACAAAATAAGCCCTACCTTCTGGAAGTTCCACAGCCTCCCAAAACAGTGCCACTAGCCGGGAACAAGTGTTGAAATATGAGATTTTGATTCCATTTCAGATTCAAACTGAAACACACAACAGACATTAGTTATTGCCCTCGCTCTGATAAAACTGGTATTCTTTGTCTAGAAGTAGCTTCCCTCCACAGTCTTAGTGTGGCTCTCTTCTGGTTAGAACTTGCCACACCTCCATGTCTTCACCTGCTAACACTCCCCAGCATCCCCTTCTCAACTGACTTTCCTCCCTCCCTCCGCTCCCAATGCAATCACACCATCATACTTACTATCTACAAGGACGTGGAGCTACTCTATGATGATTACTCAGGGAAGGTCGACTACAATGCTTCCTAGAACTACAGGATAGATACTGATCATGGGATGTGCCCCACGACCACACGCACACACCCCAAACTAGAGCTGCTGAGCTGAAGGGGAGCCAACACTGCAGGGGAGCAGGGGAGAGGCTGGACAAGAGACTCCTCCCCCCCCCCCCACTGTCTTTGAGTTGGCTTGTGACCCAGGGCCACCCTCTTCACAGTAAAGCTGGAAGGTGTGCAATCCTTGAACAGAGAGAAAACCTCACCATGAGATGATGCTCCTCCTAAATGTACAGTCCGGATGACGGAAGTGCTTGCCTCTTTCCTTGGAGGCTAACACCATTCTTCTGCTCCGATCTCCCTCCCTCCTCCTTTCTCCATAGTCTCAGGGTCTTTCTGTCCACCCTCCTCCTTGTTGTCCGCTTTTCTTTTCCTCCCTTTCTTGCATTAGCTTCCACTTGGGTCCCCCGATGGGGAGCCTAAAGGAGACAGCCGGCCTCGCCTCAGACAAACAAACCTAATGAAAGAGATAGGAATTTCCCTCAGTGTCACGTTGTTTCTATGAATCAAATTGAATCTGACTCCCAGAGCACGGACAATAAGATGGCAAGAAATTTAATTAAAACGGTTTAATTAGAACAGTGGAGAGGAAGGCAGCAGCTTTTGAGAATTTGGCTTGATTAAAGGTCATTTGGAAATTAAGTTGAAATCACCTTGATATGGCCGAGGTGACTGGATTCTGTTGGTAGCCAGACTCTAGCTTGGTGCTGGTTAATGACATATAAAGGTAGACTTGAGAAGTGTGAGGGGGGGGGGTGTCCTGATTCCCACTGGGCCACATGCTCTTTATGGGTCCAACCATCAGATGGCCATGACCCTGGGGGAGCTTGGGTGTGGAATTGGCAAAGCTTGCAATTCCATTCCAGTGTGTGCACCTGGTTGGCACACAGCTGGAGAAGATGAGTGTAGGGAAGAAAGTGCCACCTCCCTTCCCTTCTGGACCACTGGTGAAAGAAACTCTATCCCTCTCCACCTGGGCTGCCCATCTGTCTGAGAAATCTGAGATCACCCCGTCATAACCTCCAAACAGGACTGGTACTGTTTACATACAAACACCACAGATCACACAGTTAACATGTCTCCCATGTTTGAGTGAAGATGCCTTTTCCTAATGGCGGCTCCTTTCTCCCACAGCTTTAATTAATGTGAAAACACCTCTGTAAACGGAGGCCCCTAGGAACAGTTGGATAGTCCCACACCCGATCTTTCAGGACTCTCACTGAGGGAATGGTAATGTGGGAGACCTCTCCAGCTTGCTATTTGTAGCAATCTCATTGCTGAAGGCACCATGGAATTGACATGAAATGTGATTCTTTAAAAAAAAAAAACTCTAAATAAATTAAAAGCTGACTCATAATTGTGATTTACGTTGACTTTTTAATTTGAACATTTTAATTGCTTACCTTACAAATTGAGCTTTAACAAAGTAAAATAAGAAAGTCAGATTTACAACTTTGCTTCTACCTTCAAAGGGCTGTGCCTGGGGACGTCTCTACGATGGGGAAGACACGTGTCCTCTGTTTCCAATTATCCTTGCCCACATCCTCTCTTACATCCAAGTTTCTTTCTCATCCTATGTGTGCCCTGGAAGACATTTCAGTGACTTAATTAGCGCAGCTTAGACAAGGAGAACAGAGAGAGAGAGAGAGAGAGAGAGAGAGAGAGAGAGAGAGAGAGAGAGAGAGAGAGGAGCCTGCCCTCCCAACTCGCAGTCCCCGGGGAATTTAAGGACGATGGTGGGACAGGAGCCCTTCTTCTAGAGAAGCCAGTGCCCAGGGGAAAGGCACTCAGAGGTAAAAGCCACACTCTGATCAGTGTCCCTCCCTGTCATCCTCCAGTCACTTCCTGAGTCTCATCAACGCTTCCCAGCCCTGGAGCACAGTCCTTCCCACAAGAAACCACCGCTGGCCCCCAGCTTGTCTGTTGGCAGCCTTCCTGACAGCCAGAGAAGACCCAGGACTCCCGCCCTTGCTTTTCTTGTTCCTTCATGGCTCACATCACAACTGGGCGCAGGGATTGTATCCATGTGAAGGACAGAGATCAACCACTGGCTTTGTTCCTCAGTTGCCATCCACCTTGTGGTTTGGTTTGTAGTAGTAGTAGTAGTAGTAGTAGTAGTAGTAGTAGTAGTAGTAGTAGTAATAGCACACTTTTAATTAAAATATAATCATATTGCTGTTCTCCTTTCCTTTCTTCCCTCCAGCCCCTCTCAAGTCCCTTCCTTCCAACTCCTTCCATGTCCTGCATCCTCAATTGGTCCACCTTGTTTTTTGAGACAGGGTCTCTTACTGGCCTGGGGGCTGGCCGTTCAGCTAGGGTGCATGGCCAGTTGTGTCCGAAGGACCTGCTACCTCCATCTCCCTAATGCTGGGATTTCAAACACCGACCACAGCTTTTTTATATGAGTTCTGGGGAACCACAGTAAGGCTCTCACGTTTGTAAGTAAACACTTTACCCTCAGAGCCCTCCCATCACCACCAAGGGTAGGGAGGGACCAACTCTTGTCTGGATTGGCTACAGTCCCTGGAATCATACCCAGTGCACAGTAAACACATAGTGAATGAAGGAATGTTCCCTCCAGAGGGGTCTGGTGCTCCAGGCTGTTCTGAAAGGTCTTCTCTGCTGGATGCTGAGGTCTTCTCCTGGGTTACTCCAAAGAAGCCTGTTTCTAAGATCTATCCAGAGGAAGCTGCCCCGAAGAGACTTCACAGGGACAGAATGAAGTAGTCCTTGGATTATTTCTTCAGTGGAGGAAATTGGCATGATCTCAAAATGAATCTGGTGTCCAGTACACAGAACCATTTTTTATTGATCACTCTCATAAAATGACCCATAACTCACATCAGGAAACCTTGGAGGCAACATGCCACCCTTAGTATAATATAACACTGGACTTATCCCATAAGGAGAAAAATTAATGTTCCGTATTCTTGAGGCCAAATCTCTGAGCAACTGCAACAGACAATGATTTTCATCTTACTGAGCGTGTGTTTTCTCTGTTTAAATCTTTAGTTTTTCCAAGGCAGAGATTTCACCATATCACCTTTGTCTCTCACAATCCTGAGCATAGGCATGTTTGCACAGTCAAATCCAGATATAAAATGTATGCCCCCTTCGTTATGCATGCATGTGCTCTATTGTTGGAAGGAAATTATTTATCTACCTATTTATTTATTTAATGTACATTGGGGTTTTGCCTGCATGTATGTCTGTATGAGGGTGTCAGATCCCCTGGAACTGGAGTTAACAGACAGTTGGGAACTGCCATGTGGGTGCTGGGAATTGAACTCAGGTCTTTTGGAAGAGCAGCCAGTGCTCTTAACCACCAAGCCATCTCTCCAGCCTGGAAGAAAATTCTTATTGGTAGATGACATGTACAAAGCTCAGAGGATGATGAAAAATAATCCTCTTTTTCATGAAGCTGGCTTATCAGTCCATAGAGAACTCACCTTGGATGGTCATCACAGAACGACCATGTAACCCCGTCTGACTCTACCTTCCTCGACTCTCTGCCTTCCTCGACTCTCTCCGTGATTTCTTTTTCCACTTTCAGCCCTGTTTTCAGGACCGGCCTCATCCTCAATATCGATGGGCCGTCTTTGTCATGTGTGGCGGGGATAGGCTCTTAGCTCCCTAAATTTTGCAGAACACAGTATTTGTAAAAAGATATCAAGACTGGATTCAGCTGTCTAGACTACAAGCCTTCACAGCGTCTTAAAGAAGGTCATTTATTTTCAACCTCCCGGCGAAGCTGAAAGAAGTCCAGGGCGATGTTCTCAAGGCCAAGGCTCCTTCACACTCCAGGCTCCACTGTCCTTAGCTCATCACTCCCATAACTGCTATGATCCATTGTGTCCCCAGTTCTCATGTTGAAAACCTAATTGTCAAGGCAATGGCGTTGAGATGGGACCTTGAAGCGATGATTTGGACACAGCCCTCATGCATTGATTCATGTCCTTATCACAGGAAGAGGACTCCTAACTAAAGGATAAATTCTCTCTCTCTCTCTCTCTCTCTCTCTCTCTCTCTCTCTCTCACACACACACACACACACACACACACACACACACACACACACACACACACTGCCTTGCCTTGGCTTTCTGGAAAGAAGGCCCTCATCAGTGTAAGGTGTTCAACCCTGAACTTCTTAGCCTCCAGAGCTGTAAGAAACAAATCTCCATTCACTATAAGGTACCCAGCCTCAGGCACTGTTAAACAACATAGAATGAACTAAAGTGACCTTCAGGGTCATCTCATAGCTCATGGTGGCAACTAACACTCTTGTCAAGGCAGGAAGCAGAGAAAAGGAAGCAAAGACAAAAACCTATCTGGAGTAGAGCCGACTCTTTCCCTTGGAGTTCTCAGAGGCCTGGCCCACGAACTGCTGCTTACATCCCATCAGTCAATTCCATCTACGAGGATGATTAAACATATGCTATGTTTCAGCCTGGCACACAGCTGTCTGGAATAAAACCAGTGCTCTATTACTAAGAAGACAGAAAGAAAGAGGAAGGGGGAGAGAAGAGAGAAAGGAGAGAGAAGAGAGGAAAAAAGAGAAGAGAAAAGAGAGCGAGAGTCATAGTGGCATACACTTGTGATTCCAGCTCACTGGAGATTGAAGCAGGAGGAAATACACAATTTCCAGGCTAGCCAGGGTTTCATAACAGGACTGTGTCTAAAATAAATGATAGATAGATAGATAGATAGATAGATAGACAGACAGACAGACAGACAGAGATAGATAGATAGATAGATAGATAGATAGATAGATAGATAGATAGATAGATAGATAGATAGATAATGTGTAACTCAGTAGGTCAGAGAGTGGCTCAGAATCATCTTGGGGGTTCTAAAATACAATGTTGTGACCCTCAAGTTTCTGATCTAGTAGTCCATGGAGGATTCCAAGATCCTTCACTTCTTTTTCATTTGTTTGTTTTGCATTTTGGAAACAGAGTCTCACTGTGTAGACCTGGATGGCCTAGAGATCGCTATGTAGACTAGGCTGTCCTCAAACTCACAGAGATCTGCCTGCCTCAGCCTCTAGAGTGCAGAGTGTCAGGGTTAAAGGATTACATCACCACACCCAGATGAAAATCTGCATTTCTTTTTTAAAATTAATTAACAAATCTTTTATTTATTTTTACATACCAACCACAGTTTCCCCTCCCTCCTCTCCTCCTGTTCCCTACCCCAGACTCCCATCTATATCCCTCCCCATCCACTCCAACTTCATTCAGAAAGGGGCAGGTCTCCCATGGGCTTGAACAAAGCATGGCACATCCAGTTGAGGCAAGACCAAGCTCCTCCCCCTGCATCAAGACTGGGTGAGGTAATCCAGCATGGGGAACAGGTTCCCAAAAGCCAGCTAAGCACCAGGGGCAGGTCCTGATCTCACTGCTAGGAGCCTTACAAACAGACCAAGCCACACAACTGTCACACACATGCAGAAAGCCTAGGTCTGTCCAGTCCCATTCAGGCTCTCCAACTGTTGGGGAGCTCAGGTCAGCTGTCTCTGTGGGTTCCCTTGTCATGACCTTGATCCCCCCAACTCATACAATCCCTCCCCTTTTTCTTCAGGAGGACTCCCAGAGCTCGGCCTGGTACTTGGCTGAGGATCTCTGCATCTGCTTCCATCAGTTACTGGATAAAGGCTCTCTGATATAATTAAGGTGGTCCCCAATCTGATTACAGTAGATGGCCAGTTCAGACACCATCTCCACTATTGCTAGGAGTATTAGCTGGAGTCATCCTTGTAGATTCCTGGGTGTAGATAGACAAATCTCTCCCGCCCCTCCTTTTCCCCAATAACCAGAGACTTAATATTCATTATAAACTGTTTGGCCTATGGCTCAGGCTTATTACTATCTAACTCTTACATCTTAAATTAACACATTTCTATTAATCTATGTATCCACCACATGGCTGTGCCATTACCAGTCTGCTGGCATCTTATTCCTTGGGCAGCTGGATGGTGTCTGCCCTGACTCTGCTCTTCTCCCTGTCTCTCTGTTTGGATATCCTGCCTGGCTCTTATCCTGCCCTGCCATAGGCCAAAGCAGCTTTATTATTAACCAATAGGAGCAACACATATTCACAGCATATAGAAAGACTGTCCCACAGCACCTGGGAGTTTCCTTGACACCAGGTTTCTCCCTAACCCTGAAATGACCCCTCCCATCAAAATGTCTCCTTATTACACTTTTCCTCCATCCTGCCCCAATCCACCTCCAGAGCACAGACTGCCCAACCTGCCCCCTGAAGTTCTCATCCTCCATCCTCCCCGACCCCCACCCCTTCTATTTCCCCTTCCCAGGAAGTCCGTGCATTCCTCTTAGGGCCCTCTTTGTTATCTAGCCTCTCGGGCTGTGGATTGTAGATTGGTTATCCTGTACCTTACTCCTAATATCCACTTATGAGTGGGTACATACGGTGTTTGTCTTTCTGGGTCTGTGTTACCTCACTCAGGATGATTTTTTCTAGTTCCATCCATTTGCCTGCAAATTTCATAAAGTCATTGTTCTTTATAGCTTAGTAATACTCCATTGTGTATATGTACCACATTTTCTTTATCCATTCTTCGGCTGAGGGACATCTAGGTTGTTTCCAGGTTCTGGCTATTGTGAATAATGCTGCTGTTCCTTTGGAAGCTCTGCCTCAGCCCCCTCCTCCCTCTCCAAGCCCTGGCCCTAAGAAAGCCCACCAAGTGGGCGGCTCCTCCCCCGGAGCTGCTTAAGACCACGCCTACAGGGTATTTAAGCTCTGGTCCATAGACTTGCCATATGATTTCTCCTCCTCCTTCCCCAGAGATCACCCAAGAGTGCTTTGCACAGATTAAACCTGGTCCTTTACCTTTTAATTCGGCTTGATTCAGCTTACTGCGTTGGTGGAATAACCCACTACCAGGAATGCAAAAATACTTATCAGCTGCTATGAACATAGTTGATCAAATGTCCTTGTGGAATGATTGAGAATCCTTTGGGTATATGCCTAAAATTGGTATAGGAGGGTCTTGAGGTAGATTGATCCCCGTTTTTCTGAGAAACGGCCATATTGATTACCAAAGTGGCTGTACAAGGTTGCACTCCCAAGAGCAGTGGAGTAGTGTTCAAAACTCTGCATTTCTACTAAGGTTTTAGGTGATGCTGAAGCGGCTGCTTTGGAAATCTTATGTACATTATTTGAAAAACCACTAGCATTTTCTTCTAGGCTAGGTGAGGGTTTTTTACATTCTAATATTGACAATCATTTCTTTCAGCTTCAATGTATCATTTCAGTACGAAAAAGCACTAAACTTTTTCATCTCTCAAAGAGACATGTCTCATTAGAGACAGGAGTCGAAAAAGAGGCCATGCAAGGGAGAAAGGAAATCACACTCTGTGTGTTAACACTCAAGGCTCTAAATGTGTTCTCACCCACCATTGGCAAGCTAGACCCTCTCCTCGGGAGGTGTAGACAACAGGCTGAGAGTTCCTGGCACTGGTAGCCTCAGTTCTATATGCCCCTGGAAAGCTGTAAGTAACTAGGCACTAAGTGACATAGAATTAGGGATACTAAAAGCCCCATAACTGGCCTGCTTTGCTCTGTTATTGATGGAGCAAGACAATGAGGTGGACCAATCAGAAGGTAGAAAGATGACGTCTAAGACTCCAGAGCACAGGCGCACAGGAGTGGGAAACAGAGTTGGGCTCCACAAGCTTGCCAGCAGCATCAGGGCAAACTGGGTCAGGATTCACCAACCAGCCTTGAAATCAGAATCCTGCACACTGAATGCACAGCCCCCCCCCCCCATATCCTTCCCCCACCCCACCTCTCCTGTGCTTTCCTCCCGGTTTGAGGGGGTTTTGTTTCACAAAATTTTGCTGAGTGAAGGAAGGGAAAGAATTTGGGTCTATGCTTCAGCTTACAGAAACAAAGACCTACAAATCCTCGGAGGATAACTGTGGTAGAGAGAGTGAAAAGTTAACGAAGCCCGAGGGAGAACCGAGAGCTTGGGCCAAGAGAGCGAGAGGCCACTCTCACAGAAGTGCCAGCCCCTCCTGGGGCTGTTTAACACACGAGCCCCCCCACATTTTTTTTTCTTGTTACCTAGGGAATTTAGGGTTTGATTTTATGGTGTATTTCCCACACAAACCATTCTCCTGGTGGGGTCTGATTTGAAAATGATGCTTTGTTTTTCAATCGTGTGTGTGTGTGTGTGTGTGTGTGTGTGTGTGTGTGTGTGTGTATACACATGTGCACGCTCACACTTCTTTTAAATTGCTCGTTGTCCAAAAGAGGGTGAGCTGGGTTCCTTTGCTTTCTTCCTCTCTCTAAGATCTTGTGCTCCAACAGGTAGTCCGTGGCACTTCTAAACTGTGTACATTTGGGAAGGAATTCCAAGTTCATGCTGGCTTTTTTTTTAAAAAAAAAAAATTGGATTACAACGTAATTCTAACCTGGCACTTCTTCCGGCAGCCGCATTAGTAAGGAGTCTCTTCAAAATGTAGAAGCCTGCAGAGCCCAGCACAAGATAGAGAAGGGGGCCATTTCAGATACACAGCTGTCTTCCCTTCGTCAACCCCTTCACTCAAGAGCCAGAGGCTGAACTGAGTGGTGAAGTCAGAAACGATTCGGCAGTCACTAGCAGCGACCCTCCAACAGCTGTGCTTCGCCGTGTCTACACTGGCAGCAGCGTCCTTTCTACCCACCCTTCTTTACCCACATTGAATAAGTCTTCACAGAATTCTGAAACTTCCTACATATTTTGGTAGCCTGAGTTGTCCTTTTTTTTTCTTTTAAATTCATTGTTAGTCAGAGTCTCACCACGGAACTCTGGCTGTCCTGGAACTCCCCAGGTAGACCGGGCTGGCTTCTCACTCAAAGAGATTGATCCACCTCTGCACACCTGATGTAAGCTGTCGTTTTTTATCAAAGTGCGGCTTCCTTCGTTCCGGACACTGTCAGGGGTTATACAAGAAAAGAGAAAATGACAGTCCGCTTACTCTGGGCTGGTCTTGCAGGAACATTCCACCACACCCCACGGATGCGGTACTAGATATGGAGGATGGAGCTCCCTGCATACCCGGGCAAGCGCTCTGTCAACTGAGCCCCGCCTCAGCCTAAAGGAACTCTTTGAAGAAAAAGTTCTAAATCTATTGTGTGCTGATGGCTGCAGTTCTATAGATTTACTAAAAGCAGTAAACCGTAGGCTTATAATGAGTGGAATTTGGGGTCTGTAAATCATACTTGAATAAAGTTGGAAAATCTTAACGAGGAAATACACAGGAGGAATTGAAATTTACAAGACATAAAATGAACTTTAAAAATGTCTTACAACCAAACAGGAACGCTGGCCTCTTCCATCTGTGACTGCAGAAGGGACACCCACCCCATCCCAAGTGGTTCCGCACTGTGTGTGGGGTGGAGGAAGGGGCAGGATTTTACAGAGCAGCGTCTCTCCCTCACCGACTAATTCCCTGTGATGATGGGCAGCGGTAAAATCCTCTAATAGTAACACTGGGAGGGCCCTCAAGGACCATCTTCTGCAGACCTATCAACCGAAGCTGGGTGGAGACTCGGGAACTTTACAGCCCTGACTTACTCGGGATATCTAATCCAGTTAACACCCGGGTCGCTTCTTACCCACAGTCCTCCGCTGGGCTACCTTCCCACCTCCTCAACTGTGGCTCTTATCTGCAAAATCGGGACAATGATATTGGGCACCACCTGCTTCCCGGGGCCCTGTGGAGATGAGGCAAACCATGAGGAACTGCTTTCCAAAAAGCGGGAAGCCCTCTGCCACTGGAATGCTTTCAACTCACAAGTCAACTGCAAGTCAGTGTAGCTCAGGATACAGACCCTGAGATCCGTAAGACGCACTTCCAGGAAGTCCTAGCCATCTCTGGGGGACACTTTCCATCAACAGTGGGGTAGGGTCAGGGGGGTGAGCAGCTGGGGGTGGTTTCCAACCCATGCCCCTAATTTGCTGGCACCTCTCCTACCTCCAAAACATCGTGACTTTCCTGCTCTCCATTCCTTTGAATGAATCTGAAGACAATGAAATCTACCCTGTGTCCACTGATCTGTGATCCCTCCAACAACCGAGATGGAAAAATAATAATAATAATAATTTGGTTTAGCTATCTATAACAGAAAATATATTTACTTTACCCCCTACTTTGAAAACCTATCCACTCTGGTTGAGATGCCATAAAGGGGCCTGTGTGTCTGCAACACCTGGATTCCCCACGACTAATATATTCAGGGTATCCTGGGTGTATTCATTTCTGCTAAAGGCTCCCCTTGGCCCACCGTCTTCCCTGAGCCCCTGACCGCCCACACTGGGGCAGGCCTCAGAGAGAAGGCTCCGTGAAATGAGAGCCCAGCAAACCGGTCTTGCTGCTGCCCCGGGAAAACACCAGGTGCACAAGCCTCCTCAGAATGAGAGCTGGGGAAACACGGATAAATCAAGGCCAGCTGGGGAGTGAAGGAAGAAGATAGCTGAAAAATAACAACCATGTGACCGAGAAAGGTTAAATCACACCAACTAAAGAGCCAGCTGATGGCAATGAGCTCTCTAGAAAGAACGTAGAGTGTGTTAGAACAAAAGCGGAAAGCAGTCTCGCCTCCCACATCCCACAACCTCTCGTAAATGAGTCTGGGTCCTTTCACGGTGATGTACGTTGTAAAGGCTTTTCCCTATGATGTTGCTATGATTTTTGTTGTTATTGTTATTTTCTATGTAGATATATTCTAATTTTTAGCTCAATGATCGGTCTTTTTGTTGCATCCAGGTTTTGAGTTTTATTTAGGAAGTGTCTCCTTGTGTCCATGTTGTAGAGAATGCCATCTCCATTTCTGTCTAACATCGGCAGGGTTCTTTCTTCAACCCATCTAGTGTGTATCCGTTTATCCTTACATATGGATACCTAGTGGTCCTCACGCTGTTTGTACAGAAATTCATGTTTCAACTCTAATGCCAGCACTTGGGAAGAAAAATAGTGAGTTTGAGGCTAACCTGAGCTATAGAGTGAGACCCTGTCACGAGAGAGAGAGAGAGAGAGAGAGAGAGAGAGAGAGAGAGAGAGAGAGAGAGAGAGGCAGAGAGATGGCTCAGCAGATAAAGGCACTTGGCAGACAAGCATGCCATCTGAATTCAATGCTCAGAATCCATGACGGAAGGAGAGAACTACCTCCAGAAAGTTACCCCCTGACCTCCAGATGCTTCTGGACATGGCGGACACACACGCCATTCACAGATATACACAAAAGCAGTGCATAAAATTGAAAGAAAGCTAGTTCATTTTTGTCCCAGCCAATGGTCACCTTGGGGAAAGCCCCTTACTAAATCCCCACAAACATTTAGGTCTATAAATGGACTTCCGCCCGACTCCTGGTCTGTCTGTTCTCTGTGTCAGTCTGATACGATCTTAGCTATAACAGCTTTACATTACATTCAAGAAATGTTGCCGTTAGCTTTTTTCAACTACTCAGCTACTCTCTAATCTTATGTATATGGGGTGGGGGTTTTTGTTTGTTTGTTTTGTTTTATTTTGTTTTTGTTTTTTGCTTTTTTAAAATTTTTCGATGTAACCCTTATTATCAGAAAAAGCCTTGTGATGTTGACTCTTCCTATCCAGGAGAAAAGACATCTTTTAATGTTTCCAAGATGACTTTTATGTCTTCCAGAAGTGTTTTGAGGTTTTTTTTTCCCCATGTAAACCACACACATTCATTGTGAAGCCATTTCCTAGCAATCACCTCTTTTCCGTTGCTACCTCTGTCGATCTTTGAAGCTAAGGTGATCTCAATACTTCATCTCTGGTTCTAAATAAAGAGTGACACGTGTTTTCTACCTCCATTTTCTTTCACCTTCGCCAGGTTCACACGTTTCTTAGTCTGCATTTGAGAGCATCTTCACTGACCTGTTGAAGGAGAGAGAGAGAGAGAGAGAGAGAGAGAGAGAGAGAGAGAGCGCTTTGGGTCTCATGTTTAAAAGAGGAAGACATAAGACAGAAAGGCCTTGAGGTCTCAGCAAGAAAGCATTCACATATATCTGGGGTCAAAGATAAGAAATTCCAGAACTCATATTTAAAAACCTGAAATTGGATTTAACTGCTCTGCTTTTCTCCATCAAGTAAACTCTATCCATCTTTGTGACAGCTTAGACAATCTTCTAAATCCTCTTTCCTCTGCTCCGTCTGATATAATACAGTAGACCTGAGAGTAACCGTATTGATAAATCCCTACGATAAATTCTCCTTCTCTAATATTCCTCTAATCCTTTCACAATCCAAACTCCACCCGGACACAGGACTCTCTCCTAGACCGTCATCGCCAAGGCTGTGTGTGAGCCACGTTCAAGGCCATAGTGACACACATCTCAGACTGCACATTTCAATCCGATTTCAGACGTAGCATCTTTGCTGGCTTTCTCAAGTGATTTCTGCCTAGTCCTGCTGAGACCTGCCACTCTTTGGATTTTCCTCCAGGTCGGCCAGTTGTCCTCTCTCCTAACACCTGTCTTCCAACTGTACTTCAACCCGGTAGACCCCAGGAAGACTCAGTGAAAATTACAGTCAGGCTTTAGGAAATATAAAAACAACGGGGGGCCTGAAGCAATGGTAGACATTTAACCAGGCCTTGTCAGGAATGAGAAGCACCCTTACTGGCTTCTTTACCCATAGCATCTTTCTCTATTACCATTTTCAGTGTTGAACCCCTAAACACCCTTCAAGGTCAAGCCTAATGATCACCTTCGTCACAATTTTCTCCAAAGATCCCTCTACCTTTCAAAGAAGCAATTGCTCCCCCAGCAGTTTTCCCATTAAATTTTAAGTATGCTTCTGTTATAATGTTAATGACTTTGTATCACTCTTCTATCAATGTTTTCATCTCTGTCTACCTGCTAGGCCTCAGGTTCCTGAGGGCCGGGCTGTGTTTCCTTCAACTCAGTTTCTTCAAGGTCTAGCAATTTAACTAAGTTAAGTTGAGAGAGTTGAAGTTTTTTTTTTCTATTCACTCTTTCAAATCTAGCCTCCTCAGGAAGCAGTGGGTTCACATTTATCCCAAAGAGATGCAAGAATGGGTTCCCCTGGTGGAAATATGGAATGTAGCCAGCTCATACCATACCTCTCTTTCTGACTATTAGTGAACTTGTAATTGGCAAAATGAGAAACAATTTTTCGTTTTTTTTGTTTGTTTGTTTGTTTGTTTTTGTTTGTTTTTCGAGACAGGGTTTCTCTGTGTAGTTTTGGTTACTGTCCTGGATCTTGCTCTGTACACCAAACTGGCCTCGAACTCACAGAGATCCGCCTGGCTCTGCCTCCCTAGTACTGGGATTAAAGGCATGCGCCGCCGCCGCCGCCGCCGCCGCCGCCGCCGCCACCACCACCACCACACCACCACCCAGCATAAAATGAGAAACATTTTAAGAATGAAGTAAGATGAGTAAAACATTGCTACTATGGAGACTGATGAGAAAAATGGGATAACAAGGAATGAATTTCATGAATCAAAGAAATTCCTTTAATGGATTGCTATGTGACCTAACAATCAGTAATTCCACATCGTTTTTCTATCACTACATTGGACAAGTGGAATATATTGTCAGAATGTCTACCGACTATACATAGAGCACTGTGGGCAAATTCTGGTACACTTCTTGGCACTGCATATGTCTCAAGAAAACACAGAGGAATGTCCCTGACTGAAAATGACATGAGTCCAGCAATTCATCCATTCATGTTCATTTCTCTTCATGCATGAGCTCAGTTCTTCTTTAATAGTAACAAACTGCTCTAGCATCCTTCTGTTTTGACATTGCAGTGTCTTATAGAACTCAGTTTCTAAGATCTACTGGCACAAACAGCTGGGGGCTGAAGGTGACCCATTGTCTCTGCATCTACTATGATAATGATATGATTATGAAAGTGAGTTCTCTTTGTTTTATTTATTTATTTTTCTATTATCAGCTTGATACAGTATAAATTCTTATCCTAATAGTGAAATGTTTCATTGAGTCTTGCCCAGTAATTGAATAAAACCAAAACTTATTATAAGCCACAGTCATCCTAGGGTCCCCCCTGCTATGTAGCCTCCATGGTTCTGTGGGTTGCAGTCTGATTGTTCTTTGCTTTATATCTAGAATCCACTTATGAGTGAGTACATACCATGTTTGTCCTTCTGGGTTTGAGTTACCTCACTCAGGATGATATTTTCTAGTTCCATCCATTTGCCTGCAAATTTCATGCTGTCATTGTTTTTCTCTGCTGAGTAGTACTCCATTGTGTAGATGTACCACATTTTCTTAATCCATTCTTCAGTTGACAGGCATCTAGGTTGTTTCCAGGTTCTGGCTATTACGAATAGTGCTGCTATGAACATAGTTGAGCATGTGTCCTTGTGGTATGATTGAGCATTCCTTGGGTATATGCCCAGGAGTTCTCTAAAATATGCCATCAGATTACTCTGATTGGTCATCATGACCCTGGAATGAAGCTTTCCTGCCCCCTCTATAATGTGTTTAGAGTCCAGATCTTGGAAGGGAAGAGATGAGCTGATTTAAAGGAGACGTCAAAGAGAGTTTGATGGAAGAACAGGGTTCAAAGGCTTGGGCAGACTTACAGGGGAATCAGGGATGGTAAGATGCCCAGCACCTAGCACAACCAGGAAGCCACTGCCACTTCCTTCCCTAAGCTTGAAGGAGAGAGGCAGGAATCAGTCAGTCACCAGGATCCTCCAGGAGGAGAGCTGCAGCTGTGGGAAGGGGCTGCCTCTAGAATACAATAGCCACGGAGAAGCAGAGTCCAACGGAAGAGAGCTGGAGGGGTAGACTTCCCAAGGCCTGCTCTCCACTGGCTAAACCCAGCTGGAATCCTGAGGCTGCCAGCCACAGATGCAGACCACAGTGGACAGTCTTCTGGGACAAAAAGCAAGGGAAAAGAAGCAAAGAACATTGAGAGAGATGAATAAGAAGCATCCCGCACAAGAGTCAACTAGCTTTTTTTTTTTTTTTCCTGGACAGGGTTTCCTGAAGCCCAGGCTGGCCTCTGGCTTGCCATGTACCTGAGGAGCTGAGGATGGCCTTGAACTTCTCATCTCCCTGCTCCCACCTCCTGAGTGCTGGAATGAAAGTCCTCCACCTCCTCTGTGCTTGTGGGGTGCTGGGGATCAAACCCGGGGCTTTGTGCATGCCATTCGACAGACTGAGCCATGTTCCCATCCCTCGGCTAACTCTTTTCTTCCTGATCTCATGTTCTGAGTTACAGCCTTGGTGGTGGTGGTAATGAGGGGGGGGAGGTGAGGGTGATGGTGGTGGTGGTGGTGTGTGGTGGTGGTGGTGGTGGTGTGTGGTGGTGGTGTGGTGTGGTGTGTGGTGGTGGTGTGGTGTGGTGTGTGGTGGTGGTGTGGTGTGTGGTGGTGGTGGTGGTGTGTGGTGGTGGTGTGTGGTGGTGAGGGTAGTGGTGGTGGTGTGTGGTGGTGAGGGTAGTGGTGGTGGTGTGTGGTGGTGATGTGTGGTGGTGGTGGTGTGTGGTGGTGGTGTGTGGTGGTGGTGGAGGTGGTGGTGGTGTGTGGTGGTGTGTGGTGGTGGTGGTGGTGGTGGTGGAGGTGGTGGTGGAGGTGGTGGTAGTGGTGATGGTGGTCGTGGTGGTGGTGGTAGAGGTGGTGGTGGTGGTGGTGGTGGTGGTGGTGGTCGTGGTGGTGGTGGTCGTGGTGGTGTGTGTGTGGTGGTGGTGGTGAGGGCGATGGTGGTGGTGGTCTTATTTTTAATGCACTAAGTCTGAGTAATTTTCTGCTTGGTCTAAAGAGGAAGGAACACTTTTTATCAGAGAAAAGTAGAAACATCTAGCCTCCTGTGTGTACGAGGAAACCTGGAAATGCATGGCTCAATCATTTGTTTGCTTGAGGCAGATTCTCTCTCTGTGTAGCCCAGTACTGGCCTGGAATTCACTGTGAATCTCAGCTGGCCTCCGACTCAACAGGCTCCTGCCTCAATCTCCCAACTCCAGGACATTTAGGCATGCCACCAATATGCCCTACTCACAGTTTTCCTGTGAACCTAACTAAAAAAGACCCCATTCATGCTTCCCCTGAGTCATTTTAATTCACTTTCTCAGCAAAGTCCTTGGTATCCCACTCTCTCTGTCTTCGTTTTCAAATTATCAGTTGGGCAGAATGTAAAGAGAAAGTCAACAGAGTCAAAGATGAAGGGAGGTAAAAACCCACTGAAGAGCAGAGGCATACAGAGACCCTCCATACGGCTCCTTTTTAATTCCTCTCGTGTTTACTCAAGATTTTGATGGATGGCAGACCTGAACAGCCCGCGTGTACACGTGTCCTGCTCCGGATGGAATTGCTCTCAGGGAAATGAGTGAAGGTCAGCTTGCGCTCCCTGGCCTTGTTGGGCAGGTGGAGGCTCCGGTTTCCAAAGTTTACTCAGCTGAAAGTTTGGAGAGGATACCTGTCGTGGCTCGAATATAAAATGTCCCCCATAGGCTCATGTGTTGGAACACTTGGCACCCAGGTGCCGGTGCTCTTCCGGGAGGTCATGCAATCTTTAGGGGGTGGAGCTTGGCTGAAAAAAGCTCATACTGGGGGCTGGTTGCGAGGCTTTGCAGCCTGGCCCCCAACTCCTTGGTCTCTTTCTGTTTCCTCTGAGTGTATGAAACGTGATCAGTTTCCTGACCCCCAAGCCAGCCTTGCGGTCACGCCGCGCCACGCCTTCCCCACCATGATGGGCTGGAGCCCTCTGGAGCTGAAAGCCAAAGTAGACCCTTCCTTCCCTAGCTTGCGTTTTGTCAGGGTATTTTATCACAGCGACAGAAAAGGGACGAATGCAACACCAAGTAGTGACTCCGTGTGTATTCCAGTTTTGTGAACTGTTAAGGTCTTCTTCCCGTGTCTGTGAGGCTCACATTCAAAGGCTCCCAGTGAACGCAAGAAACCCCAAAGAGTACTGAACCTTACCCACGCTTTTCTCACTGTATAGACATACCTGCGACACATTTCTAAATTAGACACAGTAAGAGAGAGTAACTGCAAGAGATAAAAACCACTTAGAGCAATACAATAGAATTACTTACAAATGATGAATTCTTTGTTTCTGGAATTTTCCACCTAATA